>NW_026734371.1:300000-562607 GCF_949786415.1 Peromyscus eremicus
TCAACTCTGCTTAGGAAACTGACAAGAACAGTAGCTCCTCTTCAGTCCAATACACTGTACTTGCTGGGAACAGACACGAGTGCTATTTGCACTGTTTATGGCAATGGGAGCACTATAGTGACTCTTCTTACCAGAAAACAACTCTTGCTCCTAGGACCAGAAACTGCATGTGATTAAACTCCATTTAAGACTGGAAAACAAACGGTAGCTCATCTTACAAGAAACACACTCTGCTTTTGAGAAAAGAGCACTCTTCTACTCTACTGTGTTTCCTATAGGGCCAGAACAGTGAGCTTTGTCAGAACAAAACAACTGTGCTTCCTACATACACAGGTCATATCTATTTCAACTCTGATTAGGAAACTGACAAGAACAGTGGATCCTCTTCATTCCAATACACTGTACATGCTGGGAACAGACACGAGAGCTATTTCCCTGTGTATTACAATGTAGGCGCAATAGTGACTCTTCTTACCAGAAAACTTCTCTTGCTCGTAGGACCAGAAACTGCATGTGATTCAACTCCACTTAGGAATGGGAAACAAACGCTAGCTCGCCTTACAAGAAACACACTCTGCTTTTGAGAAAAGAGCACTCTTCTACTCTACTGTGATTCCTTTAGGTTCCAAACAGTGAGCTTGCTCAGAACAAAGAACTGTGCTTCCAACACACAGGGGCCATATCTAGTTGAACTCTGCTTAGGAAACTGACAAGAACAGTAGCTCCTCTTCAGTCCAAAAACTGTACTTGCTAGGAACAGACGAGAGTGCTATTTGCACTGTGTATGGCAATGGGAGTACAATAGTGACTTTCCTTACCAGAAAACAACTCTTGCTCATAGGACCAAAAACTGCATTTGATTCAACTTTATTTAGGACTGGGAAACAAACGCTAGCTTGCCTTACAAGAAACTCACTCTGCTTTTGAGAAATGAGCACTCTTCTACTCTACTGTGTTTCCTATAGTGCCAGAAGAACAGTTAGCTTGCTCAGAACAAAAGAACTGTGCTTCCTACACACAGGGGCCATATCTAGTTCAACTCTGCTTAGGAACCTGACAAGAACAGTAGCTCCTCTTCAGTCCAATACACTGCACTTGCTGGGAACAGATGTGAGTGCTATTTGCACTGTGTATGGCAATGAGAGCGCAATAATGACTTTCCTTACCAGAAAACAACTCTTGCTCATAGGACCAAATACTGCATGTGATTCAACTCCATTCAGGACTGGGATACAAACGGTAGCTCACCTTACAAGAAACACAGTCTGATTTTGAGAAAAGAGCACTCTTCTACTCTACTGTGTTTCCTATGGGGTCTGAACAGTGAGCTTGCTCAGAACAAAAGAACTGTGCTTCCTACACAGGGGCCATATCTAGTTCAACTCTGCTTAGGAAACTGACAAGAACAGTAGCTCCTCTTCAGTCCATAAACTGTACTTGCTAGGAAGAGACGAGAGTGCTATTTGCACTGTGTATGGCAATGGGAGCACAATAGTGACTCTTCTTACCAGAAAACAATTCTTCCTCATAGGACCAGAAACTGCATGTGATTCAACTCCATTTAGGACTGGGAAACAAACGCTAGCTCGCCTTATTTGAAACACACTCTGCTTTTGAGAAAAGAGCACTCTTCTACTGTACTGTGTTTCCTACAGGGCCAGAACAGTGAGCTTGCTCAGAACAAAAGAACTGTGCTTCCTACACACAGGGGCCATATCTAGTTCAACTCTGCTTAGGAAACTGACAAGAACAGTAGCTCCTCTTCAGTCCAATGCACTGTACTTGCTGGGAACAGACGCAGGTGCTATTTGCACTGTGTATCGCAATGAGAGCGAAATATTGACTTTCCTTACCAGAAAACAACTCTTGCTCATAGGACCAAAAACTGCATGTGATTCAACTCCATTTAGGACTGGGAAACAAACGCCAGCTCTCCTTTCAAGAAACACACTCTGCTTTTGAGAAAAGAGCACTTTTCTACTCTACTGTGTTTCCTATAGTGCCAGAAGAACAGTTAGCTTGCTCAGAAAAAAAGAACTGTGCTTCCTACACTCAGGGGCCATATCTAGTTCAACTCTGCTTAGGAAACTGACAAGAACAGTAGCTCCTCTTCAGTCCAATACACTGTACTTGCTGGGAACAGACGCGAGTGCTATTTGCACTGTGTATGGCAATGGGAGCGCAATAGTGACTCTTCTTACCAGAAAAAAATTCTTCCTCGTAGGACCAGAAACTGCATGTGATTCAACTCCATTTAGGACTGCGAAACAAACGCTAGCTCGCCTTACATGAAACACACTCTGCTTTTGAGAAAAGAGCACTCTTCTACTCTGCTGTGTTTCATATAGGGCCAGAACAGTGACCTTGCTCAGAACAAATGAACTGTGCTTCCTACACACACGGGCCATATCTAGTTCAACTCTGCTTAGGAAACTGACAAGAACAGTAGATCCTCCTCATTCCAATACACTGTACATGCTGGGAACAGACGCGAGTGCTATTTGCCCTGTGTATTACAAAGGAGGCGCAATAGTGACTCTTCTTACCAGAAAACTTCTCTTGCTCGTAGGACCAGAAACTGCATGTGATTCAACTCCACTTAGGACTGGGAAACAAACGCTAGCTCGCCTTACAAGAAACACACTCTGCTTTTGAGAAAAGATCACTATTCTACTCTACTGTGTTTCCTTTGGGTTCCAAACAGTGAGCTTGCTCAGAACAAAAGAACTGTGCTTCCAACCCACAGGGGCCATATCTAGTTCAACTCTGCTTAGGAAACTGACAAGAACAGTAGCTCCTCTTCAGTCCAAAAACTGTACTTGCTAGGAACAGACGAGAGTGCTATTTGCACTGTGTATGGCAATGGGAGCGCAATAGTGACTTTCCTTACCAGAAAACAACTCTTGCTCGTAGGACAAAAAACTACATGTGATTCAACTCCATTTAGGACTGGGAAACAAACGCTAGCTCGCCTTACAAGAAACTCACTCTGCTTTTGAGAAAAGAGCACTCTTCTACGCTACTGTGTTTCCTATAGTGCCAGAAGAACAGTTAGCTTGCTCAGAACAAAAGAACTGTGCTTCCTACACACAGGGGCCATATCTAGTTCAACTCTGCTTAGGAAACTGACAAGGACAGTAGCTCCTCTTCAGTCCAAAACACTGTACTTGCTGGGAACAGACGCGAGTTCTATTTGCACTGTGCATGGCAAAGGGAGCGCAACAGTGACTTTCCTTACCAGAAAACAACTCTTGCTCGTGGGACCAACAACTGCATGAGATTCAACTCCATTTAGGACTGGGAAACAAACGCTAGCTCGCCTTACATGAAACACACTCTGCTTTTGAGAAAAGAGCACTCTTCTACTCTACTGTGTTTCCTATAGGGCCAGAACAGTGAGCTTGCTCAGAACAAAAGAACTGTGCTTCCTACACACAGGGGCCATATCTAGTTCAACTCTACTTAGGAAACTGACAAGAACAGTAGCTCCTCTTAGGTCCAATACACTGTACTTGCTGGGAACAGAAGCGAGTGCTATTTGCACTGTGTATGGCAATGAGAGCTCAATAATGACTTTCCTTACCAGAAAACAACTCTTCCTCTTGGACCAAAAACTGCATGTGATTCAACTCCATTCAGGACTGGGAATCAAACGCTAGCTCGCCTTACATGAAACACACTCTGCTTTTGAGAAAAGAGCACTCTTCTACTCTGCTGTGTTTCCTATGGGGTCTGAACAGTGAACTTGCTCAGAACATAAGAATTGTGCTTCCTACACACACGGACCATATGTAGTTCAACTCTGCTTAGGAAACTGACAAGAACAGTTGCTCCTCTTCAGTCCAATACACTGTACTTGCTGGGAACAGACGCGAGTGCTATTTGCACTGTGTATGGCAATGGGAGCACAGTAGTGACTCTTCTTACCAGAAAACAACTCTTGCTCATAGGACCAGAAACTGCATGTGATTAAACTCCATTTAAGACTGGGAAACAAACGGTAGCTCACCTTACAAGAAACTCACTCTGCTTTTGAGAAAAGAGCACTCTTCTACTCTACTGTGTTTCCTATAGGGCCAGAACAGTGAGCTTTCTCAGAACAAAAGAACTGTGCTTCCTACATACACAAGTCAAATCTATTTCAACTCTGCTTAGGAAACTGACAAGAACAGTAGATCCTCCTCATTCCAATACACTGTACATGCTGGGAACAGACGCGAGTGCTCTTTGCCCTGTGTATTACAAAGGAGGCGCAATAGTGACTCTTCTTACCAGAAAACTTCTCTTGCTTGTAGGACCAGAAACTGCATGTGCTTCAACTCCACTTAAGACTGGGAAACAAACGCTAGCTCGCCTTACAAGAAACACACTCTGCTTTTGAGAAAAGAGCACTCTTCTACTCTACTGTGTTTCCTTTGGGTTCCAAACAGTGAGCTTTCTCAGAACAAAAGAACTGTGCTTCCAACACACAGGGGCCATATCTAGTTCAACTCTGCTTAGGAAACTGACAAGAACAGTAGCTCCTCTTCAGTCCAAAAACTGTACTTGCTAGGAACAGACGAGAGTGCTATTTGCACTGTGTATGGCAATGGGAGCGCAATAGTGACTTTCCTTATCAGAAAACAACTCTTGCTCGTAGGACCAACA
The DNA here is from genome assembly GCF_949786415.1 of Peromyscus eremicus. Lineage (NCBI taxonomy): Eukaryota > Metazoa > Chordata > Mammalia > Rodentia > Cricetidae > Peromyscus > Peromyscus eremicus. Next base: position 304,648 of record NW_026734371.1, read on the forward strand.
ACTGCATGTGATTCAACTCCACTTAGGAATGGGAAACAAACGCTAGCTCGCCTTACAAGAAACACACTCTGCTTTTGAGAAAAGAGCACTCTTCTACTCTACTGTGTTTCCTATAGTTCCAGAAGAACAGTTAGCTTGCTCAGAACAAAATAACTGTGCTTCCTACACACAGTGGCCATATCTAGTTAAACTCTGCTTAGGAAACTGACAAGAACGTTAGCTGCTCTTCTGTCCAATACATTGTACTTGCTGGGAAGAGATGCGAGTGCTATTTGCACTGTGTATGGCAATGGGAGCACAATAGTGACTTTCCCTACCAGAAAACAACTCTTGCTCATAGGACCAAAAACTGCATGTGATTCAACTCCATTTAGGACTGGGAAACAAACGCTAGCTCGCCTTACAAGAAACAAACTCTGCTTTTGAGAAAAGAGCACTCTTCTACTCTACCGTGTTTCCTATGGGGTCCGAACAGTGAGCTTGCTCAGAACAAAGGAACTGTGCTTCCTACACACATGGGCCATATCTAGTTCAACTCTGCTTAGGAAACTGACAAGAACAGTAGCTCCTCTTCAGTCCAATACACTGTACTTGCTGGGAACAGACGCGAGTGCTGTTTGCACTGTGTATGACAATGGGAGCGCAAAAGTGACTCTTCTTACCAGAAAAAAACTCTTGCTAGTAGGAATAGAAACTGCATGTGATTTAACTCCATTTAGGTCTGGGGAACAAACAAAAGCTCGCCTTACAAAAAACACACTCTGCTTTTGAAAAAAGAGCACTCTTCTACTCTACTGTGTTTCCTGTAGTGCCAGAACAGTGAGCTTGCTCAGAACAAAAGAACTGTGCTTCCTACACACACGGGCCATATCTAGTTCAACTCTGCTTAGGAAACTGACAAGAACAGTAGCTCCTCTTCAGTCCAATACACTGTACTTGCTGGGAACAGACGCTAGTGCTATTTGCACTGTGTATGGCAGTGGGAGCACAATAGTAACTCTTCTTACCAGAAAACAACTCTTGCTCTTACGACCAGAAACTGCATGTGACTCATCTCCATTTAGAACTGGGAAACAAACACTAGCTCACCTTACAAGAAACACAATCTGCTTTTGAGAAAACGGCACTCTTCTATTCTAATGTGTTTCATATGGGGTCCGAACAGTTAACTTTCTCAGAAAAATAGGACTGGGCTTTCTACGCATATGGGCCATATCTAGTTCAACTCTCCTTAGGAAACTGACAAGAACAGTAGCTCCTCTTCAGTCCAATACACTGTACTTGCTGGGAACAGACGTGAGGGCTATTTGCACTGTGAATGGCAGTGGGAGCTCAATAGTGACTCTTCTTACCAGAAACCAACTCTTGCTCATACGACCAGAAACTGCATGGGACTCAACTCCATTTAGGACTGGGAAACAAACCCTAGCTCGCCTTACAAGAAACACACTCTGCTTTTGAGAAAAGAGCACTCTACTACTCTACTGTGTTTCCTATGGGGTCCAAACAGTGAGCTTGCACAGAACAAAAGATTTGTGCTTCCTACGCACACGGGCCATATCTAGTTCAACTCTGCTTAGGAAAGTGACAAGAACAGTAGCTCCTCTTCAGTCCAATACACTGTACTTGCTGGGAACAGACGCGAGTCCTTTTGCACTGTGTATGGCAATGGGAGCGCAATAGTGACTTTCCTTACCAGAAAACAACTCTTGCTGGTAGGACCAGAAAGTGCATGGGATTTCACTCCATTTCTGACTGGGAAACAAACGCTAGCTCGCCTTACAAGAAACACACTCTGCTTTTGAGAAAAGAGCACTCTTCTACTCTACTGTGTTTCCTATGGGGTCCAAACAGTGAGGTTGCTCAGAACAAAAGAACTGTGCTTCCTACACACAGGGGCCATATCTAGTTCAACTCTGCTTAGGAAACTGACAAGAACAATAGCTCCTCTTCAGTCCAAAAACTGTACTTGCTAGGAACAGACGTGAGTGCTATTTGCACTGTGTATGGCAATGGGAGCGTAATAGTGACTTTCCTTACCAGAAAACAACTCATCCTCGTAGGACCAAAAACTGCATGTGATTCAACTCAATTTAGGACTGGAAAAGAAACGCTTGCTCGCCTTACAAGAAACACACTCTGCTTTTGAGAAAAGAGCACTCTTCTAATCTCCTGTTTTTCCTATGGGGTCCAAACAGTGAGCTTGCTCAGAACAAATGAACTGTGCTTCCTACACACACGGGCCATATCTAGTTCAACTATGCTTAGGAAACTGACAAGAACAGTAGCTCCGCTTCAGTCCAATACACTGTATTTGCTGGGAATAGACGGGAGTGCTATTTGCACTGTGTATCGCAATGGGAGAACAATAGTGACTCTTCTTACCAGAAAACAATTCTTCCTCATAGGACCAGAAACTGCATGTGATTCAACTCCATTTAGGACTGGGAAACAAACGCTAGCTCGCCTTACATGAAACACACTCTGCTTTTGAGAAAAGAGCACTCTTCTACTCTGCTGTGTTTCCTTTGGGTTCCAAACAGTGAGCTTGCTCAGAACAAAAGAACTGTGCTTCCAACACACAGCGGCCATATCTAGTTCAACTCTGCTCAGGAAACTGACAAGAACAGTAGCTCCTCTTCAGTCCAATACACTGTACTTGCTGGGAACAGACGCGAGTTCTATTTGCACTGTGTATGGCAAAGGGAGCACAATAGTGACTCTTCTTACCAGAAAACACCTCTTGCTCCTAGGACCAGAAACTGCATGTGATTAACCTCCATTTAAGACTGGGAAACAAACGGTAGCTCACCTTACAAGAAACTCACTCTGCTTTTGAGAAAAGAGCACTCTTCTACTCTACTGTGTTTCCTATAGGGCCAGAACAGTGAGCTTTCTCAGAACAAAAGAACTGTGCTTCCTACATACACAGGTCATATCTATTTCAACTCTGATTAGGAAACTGACAAGAACTGTAGATCCTCTTCATTCCAATACACTGTACATGCTGGAAACAGACGCGAGTGCTATTTGCCCTGTGTATTACAAAGGAGGCGCAATAGTGACTCTTCTTACCAGAAAACTTCTCTTGCTCGTAGGACCAGAAACTGCATGTGATTAACTCCACTTAGGAATGGGTAACAAGCGCTAGCTCGCCTTACAAGAAACACCCTTCTTTTGAGAAAAGAGCACTCTTCTACTCTACTGTGTTTCCTTTGAGTTCCAAACAGTGAGCTTGCTCAGAACAAAAGAACTGTGCTTCCTACACACAGGGGCCATATCTAGTTCAACTCTGCTTAGGAAACTGACAAGAACAGTAGATCCTCTTCATTCCAATACAATGTACATGCTGGGAACAGACGCGAGTGCTATTTGCCCTGTGTATTACAAAGGAGGCGCAATAGTGACTCTTCTTACCAGAAAACAACTCTTGCTCATAGGACCAAAAACTGCATGTGATTCAACTCCATTCAGGACTGGGATACAAATGCTAGCTCGCCTTACAGAAACACACTCTGCTTTTGAGAAAAGAGTACTCTTCTACTCTGCTGTGTTTCCTTTGGGTTCCAAACAGTGAGCTTGCTCAGAACAAAAGAACTGTGCTTCCAACACACAGCGGCCATATCTAGTTCAACTCTGCTTAGGAAACTGACAAGAACAGTAGCTCCTCTTCAGTCCAATACACTGTATTTGCTGGGAACAGACGCGAGTTCTATTTGCACTGTGTATGGCAAAGGGAGCGCAACAGTGACTTTCCTTACCAGAAAACAACTCTTGCTCGTGGGACCAACAACTGCATGAGATTCAACTCCATTTAGGACTGGGAAACAAGCGCTAGCTCGCCTTACATGAAACACACTCTGCTTTTGAGAAAAGAGCACTCTTCTACTCTACTGTGTTTCCTATAGGGCCAGAACAGTGAGCTTGCTCAGAACAAAAGAACTGTGCTTCCTACACACAGGGGCCATATCTAGTTCAACTCTACTTAGGAAACTGACAAGAACAGTAGCTCCTCTTAGGTCCAATACACTGTACTTGCTGGGAACAGAAGCGAGTGCTATTTGTACTGTGTATGCAATGAGAGCTCAATAATGACTTTCCTTACCAGAAAACAACTCTTTCTCGTAGGACCAAAAACTGCATGTGATTCAACTCCATTCAGGACTGGGATACAAACGCTAGCTCGCCTTACAAGAAACACACTCTGCTTTTGAGAAAAGAGCACTCTTCTACTCTGCTGTGTTTCCTATGGGGTCTGAACAGTGAACTTGCTCAGAACATAAGAATTGTGCTTCCTACACAGACGGACCATATGTAGTTCAACTCTGCTTAGGAAACTGACAAGAACAGTTGCTCCTCTTCAGTCCAATACACTGTACTTGCTGGGAACAGACGCGAGTGCTATTTGCACTGTGTATGGCAATGGGAGCACAATAGTGACTCTTCTTACCAGAAAACAACTCTTGCTCATAGGACCAGAAACTGCATGTGATTAAACTCCATTTAAGACTGGGAAACAAACGGTAGCTCACCTTACAAGAAACTCACTCTGCTTTTGAGAAAAGAGCACTCTTCTACTCTACTGTGTTTCCTATAGGGCCAGAACAGTGAGCTTTCTCAGAACAAAAGAACTGTGCTTCCTACATACACAGGTCATATCTATTTCAACTCTGCTTAGGAAACTGACAAGAACAGTAGATCCTCCTCATTCCAATACACTGTAAATGCTGGGAACAGACGCGAGTGCTATTTGCCCTGTGTATTACAAAGGAGGCGCAATAGTGACTCTTCTTACCAGAAAACTTCTCTTGCTCGTAGGACCAGAAACTGCATGTGATTCAACTCCACTTAGGACTGGGAAACAAACGCTAGCTCGCCTTACAAGAAACACACTCTGCTTTTGAGAAAAGAGCACTATTCTACTCTACTGTGTTTCCTTTGGGTTCCAAACAGTGAGCTTGCTCAGAACAAAAGAACTGTGCTTCCAACACACAGGGGCCATATCTAGTTCAACTCTGCTTAGGAAACTGACAAGAGCAGTAGCTCCTCTTCAGTCCAAAAACTGTACTTGCTAGGAACAGACGAGAGTGCTATTTGCACTGTGTATGGCAATGGGAGCGCAATAGTGACTTTCCTTATCAGAAAACAACTCTTGCTCGTAGGACCAAAAACTGCATGTGATTCAACTCCACTTAGGAATGGGAAAAAAACGCTAGCTTGCCTTACGAGAAACACACTCTGCTTTTGAGAAAAGAGCACTCTTCTACTCTACTGTGTTTCCTATAGTGCCAGAAGAACAGTTAGCTTTCTCAGAACAAAAGAACTGTGCTTCCTACATACACAGGTCATATCTATTTCAACTCTGCTTAGGAAACTGACAAGAACAGTAGATCGTATTCATTCCAATACACTGTACATGCTGGGAACAGACGCGAGTGCTATTTGCCCTGTGTATTACAAAGGAGGCGCAATAGTGATTCTTCTTACCAGAAAACTTCTCTTGCTCGTAGGACCAGAAACTGCATGTGATTCAACTCCACTTAGGAATGGGAAACAAACGCTAGCTCGCCTTACAAGAAACACACTCTGCTTCTGAGAAAAGAGCACTCTTCTACTCTACTGTGTTTCCTATAGGGCCTGAACAGTGAGCTTGCTCAGAACAAAAGAACTGTGCTTCCTACACACAGGGGCAATATCTAGTTCAACTCTGCTTAGGAAACTGACAAGAACAGTAGCTCCTCTTCAGTCCAATACACTGTACTTGCTAGGAACAGACGAGAGTGCTATATGCACTGTGTATGGCAATGGGAGCGCAATAGTGACTTTCCTTACCAGAAAACAACTCTTGCTCGTAGGACCAAAAACTGCATGTGATTCAACTCCATTCAGGACTGGGATACAAATGCTAGCTCGCCTTACAGGAAACACACTCTGCTTTTGAGAAAAGAGTACTCTTCTACTCTGCTGTGTTTCCTTTGCGTTCCAAACAGTGAGCTTGCTCAGAACAAAAGAACTGTGCTTCCAACACACAGCGGCCATATCTAGTTCAACTCTGCTTAGGAAACTGACAAGAACAGTAGCTCCTCTTCAGTCCAATACACTGTACTTGCTGGGAACAGACGCGAGTTCTATTTGCACTGTGCATGGCAAAGGGAGCGCAACAGTGACTTTCCTTACCAGAAAACAACTCTTGCTCGTGGGACCAACAACTGCATGAGATTCAACTCCATTTAGGACTGGGAAACAAACGCTAGCTCGCCTTACATGAAACACACTCTGCTTTTGAGAAAAGAGCACTCTTCTACTCTACTGTGTTTCCTATAGGGCCAGAACAGTGAGCTTGCTCAGAACAAAAGAACTGTGCTTCCTACACACAGGGGCCATATCTAGTTCAACTCTACTTAGGAAACTGACAAGAACAGTAGCTCCTCTTAGGTCCAATACACTGTACTTGCTGGGAACAGAAGCGAGTGCTATTTGCACTGTGTATGGCAATGAGAGCTCAATAATGACTTTCCTTACCAGAAAACAACTCTTCCTCTTGGACCAAAAACTGCATGTGATTCAACTCCATTCAGGACTGGGAATCAAACGCTAGCTCGCCTTACATGAAACACACTCTGCTTTTGAGAAAAGAGCACTCTTCTACTCTGCTGTGTTTCCTATGGGGTCTGAACAGTGAACTTGCTCAGAACATAAGAATTGTGCTTCCTACACACACGGACCATATGTAGTTCAACTCTGCTTAGGAAACTGACAAGAACAGTTGCTCCTCTTCAGTCCAATACACTGTACTTGCTGGGAACAGACGCGAGTGCTATTTGCACTGTGTATGGCAATGGGAGCACAGTAGTGACTCTTCTTACCAGAAAACAACTCTTGCTCATAGGACCAGAAACTGCATGTGATTAAACTCCATTTAAGACTGGGAAACAAATGCTAGCTCGCCTTACATGAAACACACTCTGCTTTTGAGAAAAGAGCACTCTTCTACTGTACTGTGTTTCCTATATTGCCAGAACAGTGAGCTTGATCAGAACAAAAGAACTGTGCTTCCTACACACAGGGGCCATATCTAGTTCAACTCTGCTTAGGAAACTGACAAGAACAGTAGCTCCTCTTCAGTCCAAAAACTATACTTGCTAGGAACAGACGAGAGTGCTATTTGCACTCTGTATATCAATGGGAGAGCAATAGTGACATTCCTTACCAGAAAACAACTCATCCTCGTAGGTCCAAAAACTGCATGTGATTCAACTCAATTTAGGACTGGAAAACAAACGCTAGCTCGCCTTACAAGAAACACACTCTGCTTTTGAGAAAAGAGCACTCTTCTAATCTACTGTGTTTCCTATAGTGCCAGAAGAACAGTTAGCTTGCTCAGAACAAAAGAACTGTGCTTCCTACACACAGGGGCCATATCTAGTTAAACTCTGCTTAGGAAACTGACAAGAACAGTAGCTCCTCTTCAGTCCAATACACTGTACTTGCTGGGAACAGAGGAGAGTGCTATTTGCACTGTTTATGGCAATGGGAGCACTATAGTGACTCTTCTTACCAGAAAACAACTCTTGCTCATAGGACCAGAAACTGCATGGGATTAAACTCCATTTAAGACTGGGAAACAAACGGTACCTCATCTTACAAGAAACACACTCTGCTTTAGAGAAAGAGCACTCTTCTATTCTACTGTGTTTCCTACAGGGCCAGAACAGTGAGCTTTCTCAGAACAAAAGAACTGTTCTTCCTACATACACAGGTCATATCTATTTCAACTCTGCTTAGGAAACTAACAAGAACAGTAGATCCTCTTCATTCCAATACACTGTACTTGCTGGGAACAGACGCGAGTGCTATTTGCACTGTGTATCACAATGAGAGCTCAATAATGAATTTCCTTAACAGAAAACAATTCTTGCTCGTAGTACCAAATACTGCATGTGATTCAACTCCATTCAGGACTGGGATACAAACGCTAAGTCGCCTTACAAGAAACACACTCTGCTTTTGAGAAAAGAGCACTCTTCTACTCTACTGTGTTTCCTTTAGTGCCAGAACAGTCAGCTTTCTCAGAACAAAAGAACTGTGCTTCCTACATACACAGGTCATATCTATTTCAACTCTGCTTAGGAAACTGACAAGAACAGTAGCTCCTCTTCAGTCCAATACACTGTACTTGCTGGGAACAGACGCGAGTGCTATTTGCACTGTTTATGGCAATGGGAGCACTATAGTGAATCTTCTTTCCAGAAAACAACTCTTGCTCATAGGACCAGAAACTGCATGTGATTAAACTCCATTTAATACTGGGAAACAAACGGTAGCTCATCTTACAAGAAACACACTCTGCTTTTGAGAAAAGAGCACTCTTCTACTCTACTGTGATTCCTACAGGGCCAGAACAGTGAGCTTTCTCAGAAGAAAAGAACTGTGCTTCCTACATACACAGGTCATATCTATTTGAACTCTGCTTACGAAACTGACAAGAACAGTAGCTCCTCTTCAGTCCAATACACTCTACTTGCTGGGAACTGACGGGAGTGATTTTTGCACTGTGTGTGGCAATGGGGAGCACAATAGTGACTCTTCTTACCAGAAAACAATTCTTCCTCGTAGGACCAGAAACTGCATGTGATTCAACTCCATTTAGGACCTGGAAACAAACGCTAGCTCGCCTTACAAGAAACACACTCTGCTTTTGAGAAAAGAGTTCTCTTCTATTCTACTGGGTTTCCTATGGGTTCTGAACAGTCAGCTTGCTCAGAACAAAAGAACTGTGCTTCCAACACACAGGGGCCATATCTAGTTCAACTCTGCTTAGGAAACTGACAAGATCAGTAGCTCCTCTTCAGTCAAAAAACTGTACTTCTTAGGAACAGATGTGAGTGCTATTTGCACTGTGTATGGTAATGGGAGCGCAATAGTGACTTTCCTTACCAGAAAACAACTCTTGCTCGTAGGTCTAAAAACTGCATGTGATTCAACTCAATTTAGGACTGGAAAACAAACGCTAGTTCGCCATACAGGAAACACACTCTGCTTTTGAGAAAAGAGCACTCTTCTACTCTACTGTGTTTCCTATGGGCTCCAAACAGTGAGCTTGCTCAGAACAAAAGAACTGTGCTTCCTACATACGGGCCATATCTAGTTCAACTCTGCTTAATAAATTTACAAGAACAGTAGCTTTTCTTCAGTCCAATACACTGTACTTGCTGGGAACAGACAGGAGTGCTATTTGCACTGTGTATGGCAATGGAAGCGCAATAGTGACTCTTCTTACCAGAAAACATTTCTTCCTTGTAGGATCAGAAACTGCATGTGATTCAAGTCCATTTAGGACTGGGAAACAAACGCTAGCTTGCCTTACATGATACACACTCTGCTTTTGAGAAAAGAGCACTCTCTTACTCTACTGTGTTTCCTATAGGGCCAGAACAGTGAGCTTGCTCAGAACAAAAGAACTGTGCTTCCTACACACAGGGGCCATATCTGGTTCAACTCTGCTTAGGAAGCTGACAAGAACAGTAGCTCCTCTTCACTCCAAAACTGTACTTGCTAGGAACAGACGAGAGTGCTAATTGCACTGTGTATGGCAATGGGAGCGCAATAGTGACTCTTCTTACCAGAAAACAATTCTTCCTCGTAGGCCCAGAAACTGCATGTGATTCAACGCCATTTAGGACTGGGAAACAAATGCTAGCTCGCCTTACATGAAACACACTCTGCATTTGAGAAAAGAGCACTCTTCTACTCTACTGTGTTTCCTATAGGGCCAGAACAGTGAGCTTGCTCAGAACAAAAGAACTGTGATTCCTACACACAGGGGCCATATCTAGTTCAACTCTGCTTAGGAAACTGACAAGAACAGTAGCTCCTCTTCAGTCCAATACACTCTACTTGCTAGGAACAGACGTGAGTGCTATTTGCACTGTGTATGGCAATGAGAGCTCAATAATGACTTTCCTTACCAGAAAACAACTCTTGTTCGTAGGACCAAATACTTCATGTGATTCAACTCCATTCAGGACTGGGATACAAACGCTAGCTCGCCTTACAAGAAACACACTCCGATTTTGAGAAAAGAGCACTCTTCTACTCTGCTATGTTTCCTATGGGGTCTGAACAGTGAGCTTGCTCAGAACAAAAGAACTGTGCTTCCTACACACACGGGCCATATCTAGTTCAACTCTGCTTAGGAAACTGACAAGAACAGTAGCTCCTCTTCAGTCCAATACACTGTACTTGCTGGGAACAGACACGAGTGCTATTTGCACTGTTTATGGCAATGGGAGCACTATAGTGACTCTTCTTACCAGAAAACAACTCTTGCTCATAGGACCAGAAACTGCATGTGATTAAACTCCATTTAAGACTGGGAAACAAACGGTAGCTCATCTTACAAGAAACACACTCTGCTTTTGAGAAAAGAGCACTCTTCTACTCTACTGTGTTTCCTACAGGGCCAGAACAGTGAGCTTTCTCAGAACAAAACAACTGTGCTTCCTACATACACAGGTCATATCTATTTCAACTCTGCTTAGGAAACTGACAAGAACAGTGGATCCTCTTCATTCCAATACACTGTACATGCTGGGAACAGACACGAGAGCTATTTCCCCGTGTATTACAATGTAGGCGCAATAGTGACTCTTCTTACCAGAAAACTTCTCTTGCTCGTAGGACCAGAAACTGCATGTGATTCAACTTCACTTAGGAATGGGAAACAAACGCTAGCTCGCCTTACAAGAAACACACTCTGCTTTTGAGAAAAGAGCACTCTTCTACTCTACTGTGATTCCTTTAGGTTCCAAACAGTGAGCTTGCTCAGAACAAAGAACTGTGCTTCCAACACACAGGGGCCATATCTAGTTGAACTCTGCTTAGGAAACTGACAAGAACAGTAGCTCCTCTTCAGTCCAAAAACTGTACTTGCTAGGAACAGACGAGAGTGCTATTTGCACTGTGTATGGCAATGGGAGTACAATAGTGACTTTCCTTACCAGAAAACAACTCTTGCTCATAGGACCAAAAACTGCATTTGATTCAACTTTATTTAGGACTGGGAAACAAACGCTAGCTTGCCTTACAAGAAACTCACTCTGCTTTTGAGAAAAGAGCACTCTTCTACTCTACTGTGTTTCCTATAGTGCCAGAAGAACAGTTAGCTTGCTCAGAACAAAAGAACTGTGCTTCCTCCACACAGGGGCCATATCTAGTTCAACTCTGCTTAGGAACCTGACAAGAACAGTAGCTCCTCTTCAGTCCAATACACTGCACTTGCTGGGAACAGATGTGAGTGCTATTTGCACTGTGTATGGCAATGAGAGCGCAATAATGACTTTCCTTACCAGAAAACAACTCTTGCTCATAGGACCAAATACTGCATGTGATTCAACTCCATTGAGGACTGCGAAACAAACGCTAGCTCGACTTACAAGAAACACACTCTGATTTTGAGAAAAGAGCACTCTTCTACTCTACTGTGTTTCCTATGGGGTCTGAACAGTGAGCTTGCTCAGAACAAAAGAACTGTGCTTCCTACACACACGGGCCATATCTAGTTCAACTCTGCTTAGGAAACTGACAAGAACAGTAGCTCCTCTTCAGTCCAATACACTGTACTTGCTGGGAACAGACGCGATTGCTATTTGCACTGTGTATGGCAATGGGAGCGCAATAGTGACTCTTCTTACCAAGAAAAAATCCTTCCTCGTAGGACCAGAAACTGCATGTGATTCAACTCCATTTAGGACTGCGAAACAAACGCTAGCTCGCCTTACATGAAACACACTCTGCTTTTGAGAAAAGAGCACTCTTCTACTCTGCTGTGTTTCATATAGGGTCTGAACAGTGACCTTGCTCAGAACAAATGAACTGTGCTTCCTACACACACGGGCAATATCTAGTTCAACTCTGCTTAGGAAACTGACAAGAACAGTAGATCCTCCTCATTCCAATACACTGTACATGCTGGGAACAGACGCGAGTGCTATTTGCCCTGTGTATTACAAAGGAGGCGCAATAGTGACTCTTCTTACCAGAAAACTTCTCTTGCTCGTAGGACCAGAAACTGCATGTGATTCAACTCCACTTAGGACTGGGAAACAAACGCTAGCTCGCCTTACAAGAAACACACTCTGCTTTTGAGAAAAGATCACTATTCTACTCTACTGTGTTTCCTTTGGGTTCCAAACAGTGAGCTTGCTCAGAACAAAAGAACTGTGCTTCCAACCCACAGGGGCCATATCTAGTTCAACTCTGCTTAGGAAACTGACAAGAACAGTAGCTCCTCTTCAGTCCAAAAACTGTACTTGCTAGGAACAGACGAGAGTGCTATTTGCACTGTGTATGGCAATGGGAGCTCAATAGTGACTTTCCTTACCAGAAAACAACTCTTGCTCGTAGGACAAAAAACTACATGTGATTCAACTCCATTTAGGACTGGGAAACAAACGCTAGCTCGCCTTACAAGAAACTCACTCTGCTTTTGAGAAAAGAGCACTCTTCTACTCTACTGTGTTTCCTATAGTGCCAGAAGAACATTTAGCTTGCTCAGAACAAAAGAACTGTGCTTCCTACACACAGGGGCCATATCTAGTTCAACTCTGCTTAGGAAACTGACAAGGACAGTAGCTCCTCTGCAGTCCAAAACACTGTACTTGCTGGGAACCGACGCGAGTGCTATTTGCACTGTGTATGGCAATGGGAGCGCAATAGTGACTCTTCTTACCAGAAAAAAATCCTTCCTCGTAGGACCAGAAACTGCATGTGATTCAACTCCATTTAGGACTGCGAAACAAAGGCTAGCTCGCCTTCCATGAAACACACTCTGCTTTTAAGAAAAGAGCACTCTTCTACTCTGCTGTGTTTCATATACGGTCTGAACAGTGACCTTGCTCAGAACAAAAGGACTGTGCTTCCTACACACGCGGGCCATATCTAGTTCAACTCTGCTTAGGAAACTGACAAGTACAGTAGATCCTCTTCAGTCCAATACACTGTACTTGCTGGGAACAGACGAGAGTGCTATTTGCACTGTGTATGGCAATGGGAGCACAATAGTGACTCTTCTTACCAGAAAACAACTCTTGCTCCTAGGACCAGAAACTGCATGTGATTAAACTCTATTTAAGACTGGGAAACAAATGGTAGCTCACCTTACAAGAAACTCACTCTGCTTTTGAGAAAAGAGCACTCTTCTACTCTACTGTGTTTCCTATAGGGCCAGAACAGTGAGCTTTCTCAGAACAAAAGAACTGTGCTTCCTACATACACAGGTCATATCTATTTCAACTCTGATTAGGAAACTGACAAGAACAGTAGATCCTCTTCATTTAAATACACTGTACATGCTGGAAACAGACGCGAGTGCTATTTGCCCTGTATATTACAAAGGAGGCACAATAGTGTCTCTTCTTACCAGAAAACTTCTCTTGCTCGTAGGACCAAAAACTGCATGTGATTCAACTCCACTTAGGAATGGGAAACAAATGCTAGCTCGCCTTACAAGAAACACACTCTGCTTTTGAGAAAAGAGCACTCTTCTACTCTACTGTGTTTCTTTTGAGTTCCAAACAGTGAGCTTGCTCAGAACAAAAGAACTGTGCTTCCTACACACACGGGCCATATCTAGTTCAACTCGGCTTAGGAAACTGACAAGAACAGTAGCTCCTCTTCAGTCCAAAAACTGTACTTGGTAGGAACAGACGAGAGTGCTATTTGCACTGTGTAAGCAATGGGAGTACAATAGTGACTTTCCTTACCAGAAAACAACTCTTGCTCATAGGACCAAAAACTGCATTTGATTCAACTTTATTTAGGACTGGGAAACAAACGCTAGCTTGCCTTACAAGAAACTCACTCTGCTTTTGAGAAATGAGCACTCTTCTACTCTACTGTGTTTCCTATAGTGCCAGAAGAACAGTTAGCTTGCTCAGAACAAAAGAACTGTGCTTCCTACACACAGGGGCCATATCTAGTTCAACTCTGCTTAGGAACCTGACAAGAACAGTAGCTCCTCTTCAGTCCAATTCACTGCACTTGCTGGGAACAGATGTGAGTGCTATTTGCACTGTGTATGGCAATGAGAGCTCAATAATGACTTTCCTTACCAGAAAACAACTCTTGCTCATAGGACCAAATACTGCATGTGATTCAACTCCATTCAGGACTGGGATACAAACGGTAGCTCAACTTACAAGAAACACACTCTGATTTTGAGAAAAGAGCACTCTTCTACTCTACTGTGTTTCCTATGGGGTCTGAACAGTGAGCTTGCTCAGAACAAAAGAACTGTGCTTCCTACACAGGGGCCATATCTAGTTCAACTCTGCTTAGGAAACTGACAAGAACAGTAGCTCCTCTTCAGTCCATAAACTGTACTTGCTAGGAAGAGACGAGAGTGCTATTTGCACTGTGTATGGCAATGGGAGCACAATAGTGACTCTTCTTACCAGAAAACAATTCTTCCTCATAGGACCAGAAACTGCATGTGATTCAACTCCATTTAGGACTGGGAAACAAACGCTAGCTCGCCTTATTTGAAACACACTCTGCTTTTGAGAAAAGAGCACTCTTCTACTGTACTGTGTTTCCTACAGGGCCAGAACAGTGAGCTTGCTCAGAAAAAAAGAACTGTGCTTCCTACACACAGGGGCCATATCTAGTTCAACTCTGCTTAGGAAACTGACAAGAACAGTAGCTCCTCTTCAGTCCAATGCACTGTACTTGCTGGGAACAGACGCAGGTGCTATTTGCACTGTGTATCGCAATGAGAGCGAAATATTGACTTTCCTTACCAGAAAACAACTCTTGCTCGTAGGACCAAAAACTGCATGTGATTCAACTCCATTTAGGACTGGGAAACAAACGCCAGCTCTCCTTTCAAGAAACACACTCTGCTTTTGAGAAAAGAGCACTTTTCTACTCTACTGTGTTTCCTATAGTGCCAGAAGAACAATTAGCTTGCTCAGAAAAAAAGAACTGTGCTTCCTACACTCAGGGGCCATATCTAGTTCAACTCTGCTTAGGAAACTGACAAGAACAGTAGCTCCTCTTCAGTCCAATACACTGTACTTGCTGGGAACAGACGCGAGTGCTATTTGCACTGTGTATGGCAATGGGAGCGCAATAGTGACTCTTCTTACCAGGAAAAAATCCTTCCTCGTAGGACCAGAAACTGCATGTGATTCAACTCCATTTAGGACTGCGAAACAAACGCTAGCTCGCCTTACATGAAACACACTCTGCTTTTGAGAAAAGAGCACTCTTCTACTCTGCTGTGTTTCATATAGGGTCTGAACAGTGACCTTGCTCAGAACAAATGAACTGTGCTTCCTACACACACGGGCCATATCTAGTTCTACTCTGCTTTGGAAACTGACAAGAACAGTAGATCCTCCTCATTCCAATACACTGTACATGCTGGGAACAGACGCGAGTGCTATTTGCCCTGTGTATTACAAAGGAGGCGCAATAGTGACTCTTCTTACCAGAAAACTTCTCTTGCTCGTAGGACCAGAAACTGCATGTGATTCAACTCTACTTAGGACTGGGAAACACACGCTAGCTCGCCTTACAAGAAACACACTCTGCTTTTGAGAAAAGATCACTATTCTACTCTACTGTGTTTCCTTTGGGTTCCAAACAGTGAGCTTGCTCAGAACAAAAGAACTGTGCTTCCAACCCACAGGGGCCATATCTAGTTCAACTCTGCTTAGGAAACTGACAAGAACAGTAGCTCCTCTTCAGTCCAAAAACTGTACTTGCTAGGAACAGACGAGAGTGCTATTTGCACTGTGTATGGCAATGGGAGCGCAATAGTGACTTTCCTTACCAGAAAACAACTCTTTCTCGTAGGACCAAAAAAGGTATGTGATTCAACTCTATTTAGGACTGGGAAACAAACGCTAGCTCGCCTTACAAGAAACTCACTCTGCTTTTGAGAAAAGAGCACTCTTCTACTCTACTGTGTTTCCTATAGTGCCAGAAGAACAGTTAGCTTGCTCAGAACAAAAGAACTGTGCTTCCTACACACAGGAGCCATATCTAGTTCAACTCTGCTTAGGAAACTGACAAGCACAGTAGCTCCTCTTCAGTTCAATACACTGTACTTGCTGGGAACTGACGGGAGTGCTATTTGCACTGTGTATGGCAATGGGGAGCACAATAGTGACTCTTCTTACCAGAAACAATTCTTCCTCAAAGGACCAGAAACTGCATGTGATTCAACTCTATTTAGGACTGGGAAACAAATGCTAGCACGCCTTACATGAAACACACTCTGCTTTTGAGAAAAGAGCACTCTTCTACTGTACTGTGTTTCCTATATGGCCAGAATGGTGAGCTTGATCAGAACAAAAGAACTGTGCTTCCTACACAGGGGCCATATCTAGTTCAACTCTGCTTAGGAAACTGACAAGAACAGTAGCTCCTCTTCAGTCCAAAACTATACTTGCTAGGAACAGACGAGAGTGCTATTTGCACTCTGTATGGCAATGGGAGAGCAATAGTGACATTCCTTACCAGAAAACAACTCATCCTCGTAGGTCCAAAAACTTCATGTGATTCAACTCAATTTAGGACTGGAAAACAAACGCTAGCTAGCCTTACAAGAAACACACTCTGCTTTTGAGAAAAGAGCACTCTTCTAATCTACTGTGTTTCCTATAGTGCCAGATGAACAGTTAGCTTGCTCAGAACAAAAGAACTGTGCTTCCTACACACAGGGGCCATATCTAGTTCAACTCTGCTTAGGAAACTGACAAGAACAGTAGCTCCTCTTCAGTCCAATACACTGTACTTGCTGGGAACAGACGCCAGTGCTATTTGCACTGTGTATCACAATGAGAGCTCAATAATGAATTTCCTTACCAGAAAACAACTCTTGCTCGTAGGACCAAATACTGCATGTGATTCAACTCCATTCAGGACTGGGATACAAACGCTAGCTCGCCTTACAAGAAACACACTCTGCTTTTGAGAAAAGAGCACTCTTCTACTCTACTGTGTTTCCTTTAGGGCCAGAAGAGTCAGCTTTCTCAGAACAAAAGAACTGTGCTTCCTACATACACAGGTCATATCTATTTCAACTCTGCTTAGGTAACTGACAAGAACAGTAGATGCTCTTCATTCCAATACACTGTACATGCTGGGAACAGACGCGAGTGCTATTTGCCCTGTGTATTACAAAGGAGGCACAATAGTGACTCTTCTTACCAGAAAACAACTCTTGCTCATAGGACCAGAAACTGCATGTGATTAAACTCCATTTAAGACTGGGAAACAAACGGTAGCTCACCTTACAAGAAACACACTCTGGTTTTGAGAAAAGAGCACTCTTTAGCTCTACTGTGTTTCCTATAGGGCCAGAACAGTGAGCTTGCTCAGAACAAAAGAACTGTGCTTCCTACATACACAGGTCATATCTATT
Source organism: Peromyscus eremicus (assembly GCF_949786415.1). Lineage (NCBI taxonomy): Eukaryota > Metazoa > Chordata > Mammalia > Rodentia > Cricetidae > Peromyscus > Peromyscus eremicus. The sequence continues at coordinate 322,079 of NW_026734371.1, forward strand.
TCAACTCTGCTTAGGAAACTGACAAGAACAGTGGATCCTCTTCATTCCAATACACTGTACATGCTGGTAACAGACACGAGAGCTATTTCCCCGTGTATTACAATGTAGGCGCAATAGTGACTCTTCTTACCAGAAAACTTCTCTTGCTCGTAGGACCAGAAACTGCATGTGATTCAACTCCACTTAGGAATGGGAAACAAACGCTAGCTCGCCTTACAAGAAACACACTCTGCTTTTGAGAAAAGAGCACTCTTCTACTCTACTGTGATTCCTTTAGGTTCTAAACAGTGAGCTTGCTCAGAACAAATAACTGTGCTTCCAACACACAGGGGCAATATCTAGTTGAACTCTGCTTAGGAAACTGACAAGAACAGTAGCTCCTCTTCAGTCCAAAAACTGTACTTGCTAGGAACAGACGAGAGTGCTATTTGCACTGTGTATGGCAATGGGAGTACAATAGTGACTTTCCTTACCAGAAAACAACTCTTGCTCATAGGACCAAAAACTGCATTTGATTCAACTTTATTTAGGACTGGGAAACAAACGCTAGCTTGCCTTACAAGAAACTCACTCTGCTTTTGAGAAATGAGCACTCTTCTACTCTACTGTGTTTCCTATAGTGCCAGAAGAACAGTTAGCTTGCTCAGAACAAAAGAACTGTGATTCCTACACACACGGGCCATATCTAGTTCAACTCTGCTTAGGAACCTGACAAGAACAGTAGCTCCTCTTCAGTCCAATACACTGTACTTGCTGGGAACAGATGTGAGTGCTATTTGCACTGTGTATGGCAATGAGAGCGCAATAATGACTTTCCTTACCAGAAAACAACTCTTGCTCATAGGACCAGAAACTGCATGTGATTAAACTCCATTTAAGACTGGGAAACAAACGGTAGCTCATCTTACAAGAAACACACTCTGCTTTTGAGAAAAGAGCACTCTTCTACTCTACTGTGTTTCCTACAGGGCTAGAACAGTGAGCTATCTCAGAACAAAACAACTGTGCTTCCTACATACACAGGTCATTTCTATTTCAACTCTGCTTAGGAAACTGACAAGAACAGTGGATCCTCTTCATTCCAATACACTGTACATGCTGGGAACAGACACGAGTGCTATTTCCCCATGTATTACAATGTAGGCGCAATAGTGACTCTTCTTACCAGAAAACTTCTCTTGCTCGTAGGACCAGAAACTGCATGTGATTCAACTCCACTTAGGAATGGGAAACAAACGCTAGCTCGCCTTACAAGAAACACACTCTGCTTTTGAGAAAAGAGCACTCTTCTACTCTACTGTGATTCCTTTAGGTTCCAAACAGTGAGCTTGCTCAGAACAAAGAACTGTGCTTCCAACACACAGGGGCAATATCTAGTTGAACTCTTCTTAGGAAACTGACAAGAACAGTAGCTCCTCTTCAGTCCAAAAACTGTACTTGCTAGGAACAGACGGGAGTGCTATTTGCACTGTGTATTGCAATGGAGCACAATAGTGACTCTTCTTTCCAGAAAACAATTCTTTCTCATAGGACAAGAAACTGCATGTGATTCAACTCCATTTAGGACTGGGAAACAAATGCTAGCTCGCCTTACCTGAAACACACTCTGCTTTTGAGAAAAGAGCACTCTTCTACTCTACAGTTTTTCCTATAGGGCCAGAACAGTGAGCTTGCTCAGAACAAAAGAACTGTGCTTCCAACACACAGGGGCCATATCTAGTTCAACTCTGCATAGGAAACTGACAGGATCAGTAGCTCCTCTTCAGTCAAAAAACTGTACTTCTTAGGAACAGATGTGAGTGCTATTTGCACTGTGTATGGTAATGGGAGCGCAATAGAGACTTTCCTTACCAGAAAACAACTCTCGCTCATAGGATTAAAAACTGCATGTGATTCAACTCAATTTATGCCTGGAAAACAAACGCTTGTTTGCCATACAGGAAACACACTCTGCTTTTGAGAAAAGAGCACTCTTCTACTCTACTGTGTTTCCTATGGGCTCCAAACAGTGAGCTTGCTCAGAACAAAAGAACTGTGCTTCCTACACAATGGCCATATCTAGTTCAACTCTGCTTAGGAAATTTACAAGAACAGTAGCTCCTCTTCAGTCCAATACACTGTACTTGCTGTGAACAGACGGGAGTGCTATTTGCACTGTGTATGGCAATGGAAGCGCAATAGTGACTCTTCTTACCAGAAAACAATTCTTCCTCGTAGGATCAGAAACTGCATGTGATTCAACTCCATTTAGGACTGGGAAACAAACGCTAGCTTGCCTTACATGAAACACACTCTGCTTTTGAGAAAAGAGCACTCTTCTACTCTACTGTGTTTCCTATAGGGCCAGAACAGTGAGCTTGCTCAGAACAAAAGAACTGTGCTTCCTACACACAAGGGCCATATCTGGTTCAACTCTTCTTAGAAAACTGACAAGAACAGTAGCTCCTCTTCAGTCCAATACACTGTACTTGCTAGGAACATACGAGAGTGGTATTTGCACTGTGTATGGCAATGGGAGCACAATAGTGACTTTCCTTATCAGAAAACAACTCTTGCTCATAGGACCAAAAACTGCATGTGTTTCAACTCCATTTAGAACTGGGAAACAAACGCTAGCTCGCCTTACAAGAAACTCACTCTGCTTTTGAGAAAAGAGCACTCTTCTACTCTACTGTGTTTCCTATAGGGCCAGAACAGTGAGCTTGCTCAGAACAAAAGAACTGTGCTTCCTACACACAGGGGCCATATCTGGTTAAACTCTGCTTAGGAAACTGACAAGAGCAGTAGCTCCTCTTCAGTCCAATACACTGTACTTGCTGGGAACAGACGCGAGTGCTATTTGCACTGTGTATGGCAATGAGAGCTCAATAATGAATTTCCATACCAGATAACAACTCTTGCTCGTAGTACCAAATACTGCATGTGATTCAACTCCATTCAGGTCTGGGATACAAATGCTAGCTCGCCTTACAAGAAACACACTCTTCTTTTGAGAAAAGAACACTCTTCTACTCTGCTGTGTTTCCTATGGGGTCTGAATAGTGAGCTTGCTCAGAACAAAAGAACTGTGCTTCCTACACACACGGGCCCTATCTAGTTCAACTCTGCTTAGGAAACTGACAAGAACAGTAGCTCCTCTTCAGTCCAATACACTGTACTTGCTGGGAACAGACGCGAGTGCTATTTGCACTGTGTATCGCAATGAGAGCTCAATATTCAGTTTCCTTACCAGAAAAACACTCTTGCTCGTAGGACCAAAAACTGCCGGTGATTCAACTCCATTTAGGACCGGGAAACAAACGGTAGCTCGCCTTACATGAAACACACTCTGCTTTTGAGAAAAGAGCACTCTTCCACTCTACTGTGTTTTCTATAGGGCCAGAACAGTGAGCTTGCTCAGAACAAAAGAACTGTGCTTCCTACACACACGGGCCATATCTAGTTCAACTCTGCTTAGTAAATTGACAAGAACAGTAGCACCTCTTCAGTCCAATACACTGTAATTGCTGGGAACAGACGCGAGGGCTATTTGCACTGTGTATGGCAATGAGAGCTCAATAATGACTTTCCTTACCAGAAAACAACTCATGCTCATAAGACCAGAAACTGCATGTGATTAAACTCCATTTAAGACTGGCAAACAAACTTTAGCTCACCTTACAAGAAACACACTCTGCTTTTGAGAAAAGAGCACTCTTCTACTCTACTGTGTTTCCTATAGGGCCAGAACAGTGTGCTTGCTCAGAACAAAAGAAGTGTGCTTCCTACATACACAGGGCATATCTATTTCAACTCTGCTTAGGAAACTGACAAGAACAGTAGATCCTCTTCATTCCAATACACTGTACATGCTGGGAACAGACGCGAGTGCTATTTGCACTGTGTATTGCAAAGGAGGCGCAATAGTGACTCTTCTTACCAGAAAACTTCTATTGCTCGTAGGACCAGAAACTGCATGTGATTCAATTCCACTTAGGAATGGGAAACAAATGCTAGCTAGCCTTACAAGAAACACACTCTGCTTTTGAGAAAAGAGCACTCTTCTACTCTACTGTGTTTCCTTTGGGTTCCAAACAGTGAGCTTGCTCAGAACAAAAGAACTGTGCTTCCTACACACAGGGGCCATATCTAGTTCAACTCTGCTTAGGAAACTGAAAAGAATAGTAGCTCCTCTTCAGTCCAAAAACTGTACTTGCTAGGAACAGACGAGAGTGCTATTTGCACTGTGTATGGCAATGGGAGGGCAATAGTGACTTTCCTTACCAGAAAACAACTCATCCTCGTAGGACCAAAAACTGCATGTGATTCAACTCAATATAGGACTGGAAAACAAACGCTAGCTCGCCTTACAAGAAACACACTCTGCTTTTGAGAAAAGAGCACTCTTTTACTCTACTCTCTTTCCTTGGGGTCTAAACAGTGAGCTTACTCAGAACAAAAGAACGGTGCTTCCTACACACACGGTCCATATCTAGTTCAACTCTGCTTACAAAACTGACAAGAACAGTAGCTCCTCTTCAGTCCAATACACTGTACTTGCTGGGAACTGACGGGAGTGCTATTTGCACTTGTATGGCAATGGGGAGCACAATAGTGACTCTCTTAACAGAAAACAATTCTTCCTCGTAAGACCAGAAAGTGCATGTGATTCAACTCCATTTAGGACTGGAAAACAAACGCTACCTCGCCTTACAAGAAACACACTCTGCTTTTGAGAAAAGAGTACTCTTCTATTCTACTGTGTTTCCTAAGGGTTCCGAACAGTGAGCTTGCTCAGAACAAAAGAACTGTGCTTCCAACACACAGGGGCCATATCTAGTTCAACTCTGCATAGGAAACTGACAAGATCAGTAGCTCCTCTTCAGTCAAAAAACTGTACTTCTTAGGAACAGATGTGAGTGCTATTTGCACTGTGTATGGTAATGGGACCGCAATAGAGACTTTCCTTACCAGAAAACAACTCTCGCTCATAGGACTAAAAACTGCATGTGATTCAACTCAATTTATGACTGGAAAACAAACGCTTGTTCACCATACAGGAAACACACTCTGCTTTTGAGAAAAGAGCACTCTTCTACTCTACTGTGTTTCCTATGGGCTCCAAACAGTGAGCTTGCTCAGAACAAAAGAACTGTGCTTCCTACACGATGGCCATATCTTGTTCAACTCTGCTTAGGAAATTTACAAGAACAGTAGCTCCTCTTCAGTCCAATACACTGTACTTGCTGTGAACAGACGGGAGTGCTATTTGCACTGTTTATGGCAATGGGAGCGCAATAGTGACTCTTCTTACCAGAAAACAATTCTTCCTCGTAGGATCAGAAACTGCATGTGATTCTACTCCATTTAGGACTGGGAAACAAACGCTAGCTTGCCTTACATGAAACACACTCTGCTTTTGAGAAAAGAGCACTCTTCTACTCTACTGTGTTTCCTATAGGGCCAGAACAGTGAGCTTGCTCAGAACAAAAGAACTGTGCTTCCTACACACAAGGGCCATATCTGGTTCAACTCTGCTTAGAAAACTGACAAGAACAGTATCTCCTCTTCAGTCCAATACACTGTACTTGCTAGGAACATACGAGAGTGTTATTTGCACTGTGTATGGCAATGGGAGCACAATAGTGACTTTCCTTATCAGAAAACAACTCTTGCTCATAGGACCAAAAACTGCATGTGTTTCAACTCCATTTAGGACTGGGAAACAAACGCTAGCTCGCCTTACAAGAAACTCACTCTGCTTTTGAGAAAAGAGCACTCTTCTACTCTACTGTGTTTCCTATAGGGCCAGAACAGTGAGCTTGCTCAGAACAAAAGAACTGTGCTTCCTACACACAGGGGCCATATCTGGTTCAACTCTGCTTAGGAAACTGACAAGAGCAGTAGCTCCTCTTCAGTCCAATACACTGTACTTGCTGGGAACAGACGCGAGTGCTATTTGCACTGTGTTTGGCAATGAGAGCTCAATAATGAATTTCCATACCAGATAACAACTCTTGCTCGTAGTACCAAATACTGCATGTGATTCAACTCCATTCAGGTCTGTGATACAAATGCTAGCTCGCCTTACAAGAAACACACTCTTCTTTTGAGAAAAGAGCACTCTTCTACTCTGCTGTGTTTCCTATGGGGTCTGAATAGTGAGCTTGCTCAGAACAAAAGAACTGTGCTTCCTACACACACGGGCCCTATCTAGTTCAACTCTGCTTAGGAAACTGACAAGAACAGTAGCTCCTCTTCAGTCCAATACACTGTAATTGCTGGGAACAGACGCGAGTGCTATTTGCACTGTTTATGGCAATGGGAGCACAATAGTGACTCTTCTTACTAAAAAACAACTCTTGCTCATAGGACCAGAAACTGCATGTGATAAAACTCCATTTAAGACTGGGAAACAAACGGTAGCTCACCTTACAAGATACACACTCTGCTTTTGAGAAAAGAGCACTCTTCTACTCTGCTGTGTTTCCTATAGGGCCAGAACAGTGAGCTTTCTCAGAACAAAAGAACTGTGCTTCCTACATACACAGGTCATATCTATTTCAACTCTGCTTAGGAAACTGACAAAAACAGTAGATCCTCTTCATTCCAATACACTGTATATGCTCGGAACAGACGCGAGTGCTATTTGCCCTGTGTATTACATAGGAGGCGCAATAGTGTTTCTTCTTACCAGAAAACTTCTCTTACTCGTAGAACCAGAAACTGCATGTGATTCAACTCCACTTAGGAATGGAAAACAAAAGCTAGCTCGACTTACAAAAAACACACTCTGCTTTTGAGAAAAGAGCACTCTTCTACTCTACTTTGTTTCCTTTGGGTTCCAAACAGTGAGCTTGCTCAGAACAAAAGAACTGTGCTTCCAACACACAGGGGTCATATCTAGTTCAACTCTGCTTAGGAAACTGACAAGAGCAGTAGCTCCACTTCAGTCCAAAAACTGTACTTGCTAGGAACAGACGAGAGTGCTATTTGAACTGTGTATGGCAATGGGAGCGCAATAGTGACTTTCCTTACCAGAAAACAACTCTTGCTCATAGGACCAAAAACTGCATGTGATTCAACTCCATTTAGGACTGGGAAACAAACGCTAGCTCGCCTTACAAGAAACTCACTCTGCTTTTGAGAAAAGAGCACTCTTCTACTCTACTGTGTTTCCTATAGTGCCAGAAAAACAGTTCGATTGCTCAGAACAAAAGAACTGTGCTTCCTACACACAGGGGCCATATCTAGTTCAACTCTGCTTAGGAAACTGACAAGAACAGTAGCTCCCCTTCAGTCCAATACACTGTACTTGCTGGGAACAGACGAGAGTGCTATTTGCACTGTGTATGGCAATGGGAGCGCAATAGTGACTCTTCTTACCAGAAAACAATTCTTCCTCATAGGCCCAGAAACTGCATGTAATTCAACTCCATTTAGGACTGGGAAACAAACGCTAGCTCGCCTTACATGAAACACACTCTGCTTTTGAGAAAAGAGCACTCTTCTACTCTACTGTGTTTCCTATAGGGCCAGAACAGTGAGCTTGCTCAGAACAAAAGAACTGTGCTTCCTACACACAGGGGCCATATCTAGTTCAACTCTGCTTAGGAAACTGACAAGAACAGTAGCTCCTCTTCAGGCCAATACACTCTACTTGCTGGGAACAGACGCGAGAGCTATTTGCACTGTGTATGGCAATGAGAGCTCAATAATGACTTTCCTTACCAGAAAACAACTCTTGCTCGTAAGACCAAATACTGCATGTGATTCAACTCAGTTCAGGACTGGGATACAAACGCTAGCTCGCCTTACAAGAAACACACTCTGCTTTTGAAAAAAGAGCACTCTTCTACTCTGCTGTGTTTCTTATGGGGTCTGAACAGTGAGCTTGCTCAGAACAAAAGAACTGTGCTTCCTACACACACGGGCCATATCTAGTTCAACTCTGCTTAGGAAACTGACAAGAACAGTAGCTCCTCTTCAGTCCAATACACTGTACTTGCTGGGAACAGAGGAGAGTGCTATTTGCACTGTTTATGGCAATGGGAGCACTATAGTGACTCTTCTTACCAGAAAACAACTCTTGCTCATAGGACCAGAAACTGCATGGGATTAAACTCCATTTAAGACTGGGAAACAAACGGTACCTCATCTTACAAGAAACACACTCTGCTTTAGAGAAAGAGCACTCTTCTATTCTACTGTGTTTCCTACAGGGCCAGAACAGTGAGCTTTCTCAGAACAAAAGAACTGTTCTTCCTACATACACAGGTCATATCTATTTCAACTCTGCTTAGGAAACTGACAAGAACAGTAGATCCTCTTCATTCCAATACACTGTACATGCTGGGAACAGAAACGAGTGCTATTTGCCCTGTGTATTACAAAGGAGGCGCAATTGTGACTCTTCTTACCAGAAAACTTCTCTTGCTCGTAGGACCAGAAACTGCATGGGATTCAACTCCACTTAGGAATGGGAAACAAACCCTAGCTCGCCTTACAAGAAACACACTCTGCTTTTGAGAAAAGAGCACTCTTCTACTCTACTGTGTTTCCTTTAGGTTCCAAACAGTGAGCTTGCTCAGAACAAAAGAACTGTGCTTCCTACAAACAGGGGCCATATCTAGTTCAACTCTGCTTAGGAACCTGACAAGAACAGTAGCTCCTCTTCATTCCAATACACTGTACTTGCTGGGAACTGACAGGAGTGCTATTTGCACTGTGTATGGCAATGGGGAGCACAATAGTGACTCTTCTTACCAAAAACAATTCTTCCTCATAGGAGCAGAAACTGCATGTGATTAAAATCCATTTAAGACTGGGAAACAAACGGTAGCTCATCTTACAAGAAACATACTCTGCTTTTGAGAAAAGAGCACTCTTCTACTCTACTGTGTTTCCTACAGGGCCAGAACAGTGAGCTTTCTCAGAACAAAAGAACTGTGCTTCCTACATACACAGGTCATATCTATTTCAACTCTGCTTAGGAAACTGACAAGAACAGTAGATCCTCTTCATTCCAATACACTGTACATGCTGGGAAAAGACACGAGTGCTATTTGACCTGTGTATTACAATGTAGGCGCAATAGTGACTCTTCTTACCAGAAAACTTCTCTTGCTCGTAGGACCAGAAACTGCATGTGATTCAACTCCACTTAGGAATGGGAAACAAACGCTAGCTCGCCTTACAAGAAACACACTCTGCTTTTGAGAAAAGAGCACTCTTCTACTCTACTGTGTTTCCTTTGGGTTCCAAACAGTGAGCTTGCTCAGAACAAAAGAACTGTGCTTCCTACACACACGGGCCATATCTAGTTCAACTCTGCTTAGGAAACTGACAAGAACAGTAGCTCCTCTTCAGTCCAATACACTGTACTTGCTGGGAACAGACGCGAGTGCTATTTGCACTGTGTATCGCAATGAGAGCGAAATATTGACTTTCCTTACCAGAAAACAACTCTTGCTCGTCGGACCAAAAACTGCATGTGATTCAACTCCATTTAGGACTGGGAAACAAACGTTAGCTCTCATTACAAGAAACACACTCTGCTTTTGAGAAAAGAGCACTCTTCTACTCTATTGTGTTTCCTATAGTGCCAGAAGAACAGTTAGCTTGCTCAGAAAAAAAGAACTGTGCTTCCTACACACAGGGGCCATATCTAGTTCAACTCTGCTTAGGAAACTGACAAGAACAGTAGCTCCTCTTCAGTCCAAAACCTGTACTTGCTAGGAATAGACGAGAGTGCTATTTGCACTGTGTATGGCAAAGGGAGCACAATAGTGACTTTCCTTACCAGAAAACAACTCATCCTCGTAGGACCAAAAACTGCATGTGATTTAACTCCATTTAGGACTGGAAAACAAACGCTAGCTCGCCTTACAAGAAACACACTCTGCTTTTGAGAAAAGAGCACTCTTCTACTCTGTTGTGTTTCCTATGTGGTCTGAACAGTGAGCTTGCTCAGAACAAAAAACTGTGCTTCCTACACACACGGGCCATATCTAGTTCAACTCTGCTTAGTAAATTGACAAGAACAGTAGCTCCTCTTCAGTCCAATACACTGTACTTGCTGGGAACAGACGGGAGTGCTATTTGCACTGTGTATTGCAATGGGAGCACAATAGTGACTCTTCTTTCCAGAAAGCAATTCTTCCTCCTAGGACCAGAAACTTCATGTGATTCAACCTCATTTAGGACTGCGAAACAAATGCTAGCTCGTCTTACATGAAACACACTCTGCTTTTGAGAAAAGAGCACTCTTCTACTCTACTGTGTTTCCTATAGGGCCAGAACTGTGAGCTTGCTCAGAACAAAAGAACTGTGCTTCCTACACACAGGGGCCATATCTAGTTCAACTCTGCTTATGAAAGTGACAAGAACAGTAGCTCCTCTTCAGTCCAATACACTGTAATTTCTGGGAACAAACGTGAGTGCTATTTGCACTGTGTATGGCAATGAGAGCTCAATATTGACTTTCCTTACCAGAAAACAACTCTTGATCGTAGGACCAAAAACTGCAGGTGACTCAACTCCATTTAGGACTGGGAAACAAACGGTACCTCCCCTTACATGAAACACACTCTGCTTTTGAGAAAAGAGCACTCTTCTACTCTACTGTGGTTCCTATAGGGCCAGAACAGTGAGCTTGCTCAGAACAAAAGAACTGTGCTTCCTACACACAGGGGCCATATCTAGTTCAACTCTGCTTAGGAAACTGACAAGAACAGTAGCTCCTCTTCAGTCCAATACACTCTACTTGCTGGGAACAGACGTGAGGGCTATTTGCACTGTGCATGGCAATGAGAGCTCAATAATGACTTTCCTTACCAGAAAACAACTCTTGCTCTTAGGACCAAATACTGCATGTGATTCAACTCCATTTAGGACTGGGATACAAACGCTAGCTCGCCTTACAAGAAACACACTCTGCTTTTGAGAAAAGAGCACTCTTCTACTCTGTTGTGTTTCCTATGCGGTCTGAACAGTGAGCTTGCTCAGAACAAAAGAACTGTGCTTCCTACACACACGGGCCATATCTAGTTCAACTCTGCTTAGTAAATTGACAAGAACAGTAGCTCCTCTTCAGTCCAATACACTGTACTTGCTGGGAACAGACGAGAGTGCTATTTGCACTGTGTATGGCAATGAGAGCTCAATAATGACTTTCCTTACCAGAAAACAACTCTTGCTCGTAGGACCAAATACTGCATGTGATTCAACTCCATTCAGGACTGGGAAACAAACGGTAGCTCACCTTACAAGAAACACACTCTGCTTTTGAGAAAAGCACACTCTTCTACTCTACTGTGTTTCCTATAGGGCCAGAACAGTGTGCTTGCTCAGAACAAAAGAACTGTGCTTCCTACATACACAGGGCATATCTATTTTAACTCTGCTTAGGAAACTGACAAGAACAGTAGATCCTCTTCATTCCAATACACTGTACATGCTGGGAACAGACGCGAGTGCTATTTGCACTGTGTATTGCAAAGGAGGTGCAATAGTGACTCTTCTTACCAGAAAACTTCTCTTGCTCGTAGGACCAGAAACTGCATGTGATTCAACTCCACTTAGTAATGGGAAACAAACGCTAGGTAGCCTTACAAGAAACACACTCTGCTTTTGAGAAAAGAGCACTCTTCTACTCTACTGTGTTTCCTTTGGGTTTCCAACAGTGAGCTTGCTCAGAACAAAAGAACTGTGCTTCCAACACACAGGGGCCATATCTAGTTCAGCTCTGCTTAGGAAACTGACAAGAATAGTAGCTCCTCTTCAGTCCAATACACTGTACTTGCTGGGAACAGACGAGAGTGCTATTTGTACTGTGTATGGCAATGAGAGCTCAATAATGACTTTCCTTACCAGAAAACAACTCTTGCTCGTAGGACCAAATACTGCATGTGATTCAACTCCATTCAGGACTGGGATACAAACGCTAGCTCGCCTTACAAGAAACACACTCGGCTTTGGAGAAAAGAGCACTCTTCTACTCTGCTGTGTTTCCTATGGGGTCTGAACAGTGAGCTTGCTCAGAACAAAAGAACTGTGCTTCCTACACACACGGGCCATATCTAGTTCAACTCTGCTTAGGAAACTGACAAGAACAGTAGCTCCTCTTCAGTCCAATACACTGTACTTGCTGGGAACAGGCGCAAGTGCTATTTGTACTTTTTATGGCAATGGGAGCACTATAGTGACTCTTCTTACCAGAAAACAACTCTTGAACATAGGACCAGAAACTGCATGTGATTAAACTCCATTTAAGACTGCGAAACAAACGGTAGCTCATCTTACAAGAAACACACTCTGCTTTTGAAAAAAGAGCACTCTTCTACTCTACTGTGTTTCCTACAGGGCCAGAACAGTGAGCTTTCTCAGAACAAAAGAACTGTGCTTCCTACATACACAGGGCCTATCTATTTCAACTCTGCTTAGGAAACTGACAAGAACAGTAGAGCCTCTTCATTCCAATACACTGTACATGCTGGGAACAGACACGAGTGCTATTTGCCCTGTGTATTACAATGTAGGCGCAATAGTGACTCTTCTTACCAGAAAACTTCTCTTGCTCGTAGGACCAGAAACTGCATGTGATTCAACTCCACTAAGGAATGGGAAACAAACGCTAGCTCGCCTTACAAGAAACACACTCTGCTTTTGAGAAAAGAGCACTCTTCTACTCTACTGTGTTTCCTTTGGGTTCCAAACAGTGAGCTTGCTCAGAACAAAAGAACTGTGCTTCCAACACACAGGGGCCATATCTAGTTGAACTCTGCTTAGGAAACTAACAAGAACAGTAGCTCCTCTTCAGTCCAAAAACTGTATTTGCTAGGAACAGACGAGAGTGCTATTTGCACTGTGTATGGCAATGGGAGCGCAATAGTGACTTTCCTTACCAGAAAACAACTCTTGCTTGTAGGACCAAAAACTGCATGTGATTCAACTCCATTTAGGACTGGGAAACAAATGCTAGCTCGCCTTACAAGAAACTCCCTCTGCTTTTGAGAAAAGAACACTCTTCTACTCTACTGTGTTTCCTACAGGGCCAGAACAGTGAGCTTGCTCAGAACAAAAGAACTGTGCTTCCTACACACAGGGGCCATATCTAGTTCAACTCTGCTTAGGAAACTGACAAGAACAGTAGCTACTCTTCAGTCCAATACACTCTACTTGCTGGGAACAGACGAGAGTGCTATTTGCACTGTGTATGGCAATGGGAGCACAATACTGACTTTCCTTACCAGAAAACAACTCATCCTCGTAGGACCAAAAACTGCATGTGATTCAAGTCCATTTAGGACTAGAAAACAAACGCTAGCTCGCCTTACAAGAAACACACTCTGCTTTTGAGAAAAGAGCACTCTTCTACTCTAATGTGTTTCCTTTGGGGTCCAAACAGTGAGCCTGCTCAGAACAAAAGAACGGTGCTTCCAACACACGGGCCATATCTACTTCAAATCTGCTTAGGAAACTGACAAGAACAGTAGCTCCTCTTCAGTCCAATACACTGTACTTGCTGGGAACAGACACGAGTGCTATTTGCACTGTGTATCGCAATGAGAGCACAATATTGACTTTCTTTACCAGAAAACAACTCTTGCTCGTCGGACAAAAAACTGCATGTGATTCAACTCCATTTAGGACTGGGAAACAAACGCTAGCTTTCCCTACAAGAAACACACTCTGCTTTTGAGAAAAGAGCACTCTTCTACTCTACTGTGTTTCCTATAGTGCCAGAAGAACAGTTAGCTTGCTCAGAACAAAAAAACTGTGCTTCCAACACACAGGGGCCATATCTAGTTCAACTCTGCTTAAGAAACTGACAAGAACAGTAGCTCCTCTTCAGTCCAAAAACTGTACTTGGTAGGAACAGACGAGAGTGCTATTTGCACTGTGTATGGCAATGGGAGCGCAATAGTGACTTTCCTTACCAGAAAACAACTCATCCTTGTAGGACCAATAACTGCATGTGATTCAACTCAATTTAGGACTAGAAAACAAACGCTAGCTCGCCTTACAAGAAACACACTCTGCTTTTGAGAAAAGAGCACTCTTCTACTCTACTGTGTTTCCTTTGGTGTCCATACAGTGAGCTTACTCAGAACAAAAGAACGGTGCTTCCTACACACACGGGCCATATCTAGTTCAACTCTGCTTGGGAAACTGACAAGAACAGTAGCTCCTTTTCAGTCCAATACACTGTACTTGCTGGGAACAGACGGGAGTGCTATTTGCACTGTTTATCGCAATGAGAGCGCAATATTGACTTTCCTTACCAGAAAACAACTCTTGCTCGTAGGACCAAATACTGCATGTGATTCAACTCCATTTAGGACTGGGAAACAAACGGTAGCTCACCTTACAAGAAACACACTCTGCTTTTGAGAAAAGAGCACTCTTCTACTCTACTGTGTTTCCTATAAGGCCAGAACAGTGAGCTTGCTCAGAACAAAAGTACAGTGCTTCCTACATACACAGGTCATATCTAGTTCAACTCTGCTTAGGATACTGACAAGTACAGTAGCTCCTCTTCAGTCCAATACACTGTACTTGCTGGGAACAGACGCGAGTGCTATTTGCACTGTGTATGGCAATGGGAGCACATTAGTGACTCTTCTTACCAGAAAACAACTCTTGCTCGTCGGACAAAAAACTGCATGTGATTCAACTCCATTTAGGACTGGGAAACAAACGCTAGCTCGCCTTACAAGAAACACACTCTGCTTTTGAGAAAAGAGTACTCTTCTATTCTACTGTGTTTCCTATGCGTTCCGAACACTGAGCTTGCTCAGAACAAAAGAACTATGCTTCCAACACACAGGGGCCATACCTAGTTCAACTCTGCTTAGGAAACTGACAAGAACAGTAGCTCCTCTTCAGTCCAAAATCTGTACTTGCTAGGAACAGACAAGAATGCTATTTGCACTGTGTATGGCAATGGGAGCGCAATAGTGACTTTCCTTACCAGAAAACAACTATTGCTCGTAGGAAAAAAAAGTGCATGAGATTCAACTCCATTTAGGACTGGGAAACAAACCCTAGCTCGCCATACAGAAACACACTCTGCTTTTGAGAAAAGAGCACTCTTCTACTCTACTTTGTTTCCTATGGGGTCCAAACAGTGAGCTTTCTCAGAACAAAAGAGCTGTGCTTCCTACATACACAGGGCATATCTATTTCAACTCTGCTTAGGAAACTGACAAGAACAGTAGATCCTCTTCATTCCAATACACTGTACATGCTGGGAACAGACACGAGTGCTATTTGCCCTGTGTATTACAATGTAGGCGCAATAGTGACTCTTCTTACCAGAAAACTTCTCTTGCTCGTAGGACCAGAAACTGCATGTGATTCAACTCCACTTAGGAATGGGAAACAAACGCTAGCTCGCCTTACAAGAAACACACTCTGCTTTTGAGAAAAGATCACTCTTCTACTCTACTGTGTTTCCTTTGGGTTCCAAACAGTGAGATGGCTCAGAACAAAAGAACTGTGCTTCCAACACACAGGGGCCATATCTAGTTGAACTCTGCTTAGGAAACTAACAAGAACAGTAGCTCCTCTTCAGTCCAAAAACTGTACTTGCTAGGAACAGACGAGAGTGCTATTTGCACTGTGTATGGCAATGGGAGCACAATAGTGACTTTCCTTACCAGAAAACAACTCTTGCTCGTAGGACCAAAAACTGCATGTGATTCAACCTCATTTAGGACTGGGAAACAAATGCTAGCTCGCCTTACAAGAAACTCCCTCTGCTTTTGAGAAAAGAGCACTCTTCTACTCTACTGTGTTTCCTATAGTGCCAAAAGAACTTGCCAGAAGTGCCAGAAGCTTGCTCAGAACAAAAGAACTGTGCTTCCTACACACAGGGGCCATATCTAGTTCAACTCTGCTTAGGAAACTGACAAGAACAGTAGCTCCTCTTCAGTCCAATACACTGTACTTGCTGGGAACAGACGCGAGTGTTATTTGCACTGTGTATGGCAATGGGAGCACAATAGTGACTCTTCTTACCAGAAAACAATTCTTCCTCGTAGGACCAGAAACTGCATGTGATTTAACTCCATTTAGGACTGGGAAACAAACGCTAGCTCGCCTTCCATGAAACACACTCTACTTTTGAGAAAAGAGCACTCTTCTACTCTACTGTGTTTCCTATAGGGCCAGAACAGTGAGCTTGCTCAGAACAAAAGAACTGTGCTTCCTACACACAGGGGCCATATCTAGTTCAAGTCTGCTTAGGAAACTGACAAGAACAGTATCTCCTCTTCAGTCCAATACACTGTACTTGCTGGGAACAGACGCGAGTGCTATTTGCACTGTGTATGGCAATGAGAGCTCTATAATGACTTTCCTTAACAGAAAACAACTCTTGCTCATAGGACCAAATACTGCATGTGATTAAACTGCATACAGGACTGGGATACACACGCTAGCTCGCCTTACAAGAAACACAATCTTCTTTTGAGAAAAGAGCAGTCTTCTACTCTACAGTTTTTCCTATTGGGTCCGTACAGTGAGCTTGCTCAGAACAAAAGAACTGTGCTTCCTACACACACAGGCCATATCTAGTTCAACTCTGCTTAGGAAACTGACAAGAACAGTAGCTCCTCTTCAGTCCAATACACTGTACTTGCTGGGAACAGACGCGAGTTCTATTTGCACTGTGTATGGCAAAGGGAGCACAATAGTGACTTTCCTTACCAGAAAACAACTCTTGTTCGTAGGACCAAAACTGCATGTGATTCAACTCCATTTAGGACTGGGAAACAAACGCTAGCACGCCTTACAAGAAACTCACTCTGCTTTTGAGAAAAGAGCACTCTTCTTCTCTACTGTGTTTCCTATAGTGCCAGAAGAACAGTTAGCTTGCTCAGAACTAAAGAACTGTGCTTCCTACACACAGGGGCCATATCTAGTTCAACACTGCTTAGGAAACTGACAAGAACAGTAGCTCCTCTTCAGTCCAATACACTGTACTTGCTGGGAACAGACGTGAGTGCTATTTGCACTGTGTATGGCAATGGGAGCGCAATAGTGACTCTTCTTACCAGAAAACAATTCTTCCTGGTAGGACCAGAAACTGCATGTGATTCAACTCCATTTAGGACTGGGAAACAAACGCTAGCTCGCCTTACATGAAACACACTCTGCTTTTGAGAAAAGAGCACTCTTCTACTCTACTGTGTTTCCTATAGTGCCAGAACAGTGATCTTGCTCAGAAAAAAAGAACTGTGCTTCCTATACACACGAGCCATATCTAGTTCAACTCTGCTTAGGAAACTGGCAAGAACAGTACCTCCTCTTCAGTCCAATACACTGTTCTTGCTGGGAATAGACGCAAGTGCTATTTGCACTGTGTATGGCAATGAGAGCTCAATAATGACTTTCCTTACCAGAAAACAACTCTTGCTCATAGGACCAAATACTGCATGTGATTCAACTCCACTCAGGACTGGGATACAAACGCTAGTTCGCCTTACAAGAAACACACTCTGCTTTTGAGAAAAGAGCACTCTTCTACTCTGCTGTGTTTCCTATGGGGTCTGACCAGTGAGCTTGCTCAGAACAAAAAGAACTGTGCTTCCTACACACACGGGCCATATCTGGTTCAACTCTGCTTAGGAAACTGACTAGAACAGTAGCTCCTCTTGTCCAAAAACTGTACTTGCTGGGAACAGTCGCGATTGCTCTTTGCACTGTTTATGGCAATGGGAGCACAATAGTGACTCTTCTTACCAGAAAACAACTCATGCTCATAGGACCAGAAACTGCATGTGATTAAACTCCATTAAAAACTGGGAAACAAACGGTAGCTCACCTTACAAGAAACTCACTCTGCTTTTGAGAAAAGAGCACTCTTCTACTCTACTGTGTTTCCTATAGGGCCAGAACAGTGAGCTTTCTCAGAACAAAAGAACTGTGCTTCCTACATACACAAGTCATATCTATTTCAAATCTGCTTAGGAAACTGACAAGAACAGTAGATCCTCTTCATTCCAATACACTGTACATGCTGGGAACAGACGCGAGTGCTATTTGCCCTGTGTATTACAAAGGAGGCGCAATAGTGACTCTTATTACCAGAAAACTTCTCTTGCTCGTAGGACCAGAAACTGCATGTGATTCAACTCCACTTAGGAATGGGAAACAAACGCTAGCTCGCCTTACAAGAAACACACTCTGCTTTTGAGAAAAGTGCACTCTTCTACTCTACTGTGTTTCCTTTGGGGTCGAAAGAATTTGCTTGCTAAGAACAAAAGAACTGTGCTTCCTACACACACCGCCATATCTAGGTCAATTCTGCTTAGGAAACTGACAAGAAGAGTAGATCCTCTTCAGTCCAATACACTGTACATGCTGGGAACAGACACCAGTGCTATTTGCCCTGTGTATGACAATGGGAGTGCAATAGTGACTCTTCTTACCAGAAAAAAAAAAACTCTTGCTCGTAGGACCGGAAATTGCATGGGATTTAACTCCATTTAGGACTGGGAAACAAACACTAGCTCGCCTTAAAAGAAACACAACTTGCTTTTGAGAAAAGAGCACTCTTCTACTCTACTGTGTTTCCTATGGGTTCAACAGTGAGCTTGCTCAGAACAAAAGAACTGTGCTTCCTACACACAGGGGCCATATCTAGATCAATTCTGCTTAGGAAACTGACAAGAACAGTAGATCCTCGTTAGTCCATATACTGTACATGCTGGGACCAGACGCCAGTGCTATTTGCCCTGTGTATGACAATGGGAGCGCAATAGTGACTCTTCTTACCAGAAAAAACTCTTCCTCGTAGGACCAGAAACAGCATGTGATTCAACTCCATTTAGGACTGGGAAACAAACGCTAGCTCGCCTAACACGAAACACACTCTGCTTTTGAGGAAAGATCACTCTTCTACTCTACTGTGTTTCCTATAGGGCCAGAAGAGTGAGCCTGCTCAGAACAAAACAACTGTGCCTCCTACACACACGGCCATATCTATTTCAATTCTGCTTAGGAAACTGACAAGAACAGTAGCTCCTCTTCAGTCCAATACACTCTACTTACTGGGAACAGACGCGAGTGCTATTTGCACTGTGTGTGTCAATGGGAGCGCAATAGTGACTTTCCTTACGAGAAAAAAACTCTTGCTTGTAGGACCAAAAACTGCATGTGATTCAACTCCATTTAGGACTGGGAAACAAAAACTAGTTCGTCTTACAATAAACACGCTCTGCTTTTGAAAAAGATCACTCTTCTACTCTACTGTGTTTCCTATAGGGCCAGAACAGTGAGCATTCTCAGAACAAAAGAACTGTGCTTCCTACACGCACGGGCCATATCTAGATCAATGCTGCTTAGGAAACTGACAAGAACAGTAGCTCCTCTTCAGTCCAATACACTGTACTTACTGGGAACAGACGCGAGTGCTATTTGCCCTGTGTATGGCAATGGGAGCTCAATAGTGACTTTCCTTACCAGAAAACAACTCTTGCTCGTAGGACCAAAAACTGCATGTGATTCAACTACATTTAGGACTGGGAAACAAACGCTAGCCCGCCTTACAAGAAACACACTCTGCTTTTGAGAAAAGAGCACTCTTCTACTCTACTGTGTTTCCTATAGTGCCAGAACTGTGAGGTTGTTCACAACAAAAGAACTGGGCTTCTTACACACACGGGCCATATCTAGATCAATTCTTCTGAGGAAACTGACAAGTACAGTAGATCCTCTTCAGTCCAATACACTGTACATGCTGGGAACAGACGCAAGTGCTATTTGCCCTGTGTATGAAAATGGGAGCGCAATAGTGACTCTTCTTACCAGAAAACAACTCTTGCTCGAAGGACCAGAAACTGCATGTGATTCAACTTCATTTAGGACTGTGAAACAAATGCTAGCTCACCTTACAAGAAACACACTCTGCTTTTGAGAAAAGAGCACTCTTCTACTCTACTGTGTTTCCTATGGGGTCCGAACATGAGCTTGCTCAGAACAAAACAACTGTGCTTCCTACACACACCGCCATATCTAGTTCAATTCTGCTTAGGAAACTGACAAGAAGTGTAGATCCTCTTCAGTCCAATACACTTTACATGCTGGGTACCGACGCCAGTGCTATTTGCCTTGTGTATGACAATGGGAGCGCAATAGTGACTCTTCTTACCAGAAAACAACTCTTGCTCGTCGGACCAGAAACTGCATGTGATTCAACTCCATTTAGGACTGGGAAACAAATGCTAGCTCGCCTTACAAGAAACACACTCTGCTTTTGAGAAAAGGGAACTCTTCTACTCTACTGTGTTTCCTATGTGGTCCGAACAGTGAGCTTGCTCAGAACAAAAGAACTGTGCTTCCTACACACACAGGCCATATCTAGTTCAACTCTGCTTAGGAAACTGACAAGAACAGCAGCTTCTCTTCAGTCCAATACACTGTACTTGCTAGGAACAGACGCGAGTGCTATTTGCCCTGTGTATGGCAATGGGAGCGCAATAGTGACTTTCCTTACCAGAAAACAACTCTTGCTCATAGGACCAAAAACTGCATGTGACTCAACTCCA
Organism: Peromyscus eremicus; assembly: GCF_949786415.1. Taxonomy (NCBI): domain Eukaryota; kingdom Metazoa; phylum Chordata; class Mammalia; order Rodentia; family Cricetidae; genus Peromyscus; species Peromyscus eremicus. Next base: position 342,613 of record NW_026734371.1, read on the forward strand.
TTTAGGACTGGGAAAAAAACGCTAGCTCCCCTTACAAGAAACACACTCTGCTTTTGAGAAAAGATCACTCTTCTAATCTACTGTGTTTCATATAGGGCCAGAAGAGTGAGCTTGCTCAGAATAAAACAACTGTGCTACCTACTCACACGGCCATATCTGGTTCAATTCTGCTTAGGAAACTGACAAGAACAGTAGCTCCTCTTTAGTCCAATAATCTGTACTTACTGGGAACAGACAGGAGTGCTATTTGCACTGTGTATGGCAATGGGAGCGCAATAGTGACTTTCGTTACCAGAAAAAAACTCTTGATCGTAGGACCAAAAACAGCATGTGACTCAACTCCACTTAGGACTGGGAAACAAACGCTAGCTCACCTTATAAGAAACACACTCTGCTTTTGAGAAAAGAGCACTCTTCTACTCTACTGTGTTTCCTATGGGGTCTGAACAGTGAGCTTACTCAGAACAAAAGAACTGTGCTTCCTACACACACGGGCCATATCTAGTTAAACTCTGCTTAGGAAACTGACAAGAAGAGTAGCTCCTCTTCAGTCCAATACACTGTACTTGCTAGGAACAGACGCCAGTGCTACTTGCCCTGTGTATGACAATGAGAGCGCAATAGTGACTCCTCTTACCAGAAAACAACTCTTGCACATAGGAACAGAAACTGCATGTGATTCAACTCCATTTAAGACTGGGAAACAAACACTAGCTCTCCTAAAAAGAAACACAATTTGCTTTTGAGAAAAAGAGCACTCTTATACTCTACTGTCGTTGCTATGGGGTCCGAACAGTGAGCTAGCTCAGAACAAAAGAACTGTGCTTCTTACACACACGGGCCATATCTAGATCAATTCTGCTTTGGAAACTGACAAGAACAGTAGATCCTCTTCAGTCCAATACACTGTACATGCTGGGAACAGACACAAGTGCTATTTGCCCTGAGTATGAAAATCGGAGCGCAATAGTGACTCTTCTTACCAGAAAAATCTCTTGCTCGTAGGACCAAAAACTGCATGTGACTCAACTCCATTTAGGACTGGGAAAAAAACGCTAGCTCACCTTAGAAGAAACACACTCTGCTTTTAAGAAAAGATCACTCTTCTAATCTACTGTGTTTCCTATAGGGCCAGAAGAGTGAGCTTGCTCAGAACAAAACAACTGTGCTACCTACTCACACGGCCATATCTGCTTCAATTCTGCTTAGGAAACTGATAAGAACAGTAGCTCCTCTTCAGTCCAATAATCTGTACTTACTGGGAACAGACAGGAGTGCTATTTGCACTGTGTATGGCAATGGGAGCGCAATAGTGACTTTCGATACCAGAAAACAAATCTTGCTGGTAGGACCAAAAACTGCATGGGATTCAACTCCATTTAAGACTGGGAAACAAACACTAGCTCGCCTAAAAAGAAACACAATTTGCTTTTGAGAAAAGAGCACTCTTATACTCTACTGTGGTTGCTATGGGGTCCGAACAGTGAGCTTGCTCAGAACAAAAGAACTGTGCTTCCTACACACACGGGCCATATCTAGATCAATTCTGCTCTGGAAACTGACAAGAACAGTAGATCCTCTTCAGTCCAATACACTGTACATGCTGGGAACAGACACAAGTGCTATTTGCCCTGAGTATGACAATCGGAGCACAATAGTGACTCTTCTTACCAGAAAAAACTCTTGCTCGTAGGACCAAAAACTGCATGTGACTCAACTCCATTTAGGACTGGGAAAAAAACGCTAGCTCACATTACAAGAAACACACTCTGCTTTTAAGAAAAGATCACTCTTCTAATCTACTGTGTTTCCTATAGGGCCAGAAGAGTGAGCTTGCTCAGAACAAAACAACTGTGCTACCTACTCACACGGCCATATCTGCTTCAATTCTGCTTAGGAAACTGACAAGAACAGTAGCTCCTCTTTAGTCCAATAATCTGTACTTACTGGGAAAAGACAGGAGTGCTATTTGCACTGTGTATGGCAATGGGAGCGCAATGGTGACTTTCGATACCAGAAAACAACTCTTGCTGGTAGGACCAAAATCAGCATGTGACTCAACTCCACTTAGGACTGGGAAACAAACGCTAGCTCACCTTACAAGAACCACACTCTGCTTTTGAGAAAAGAGAACTCTTCTACTCTACTGTGATTCCTATGGGGTCCGAACAGTGAGCTTGCTCAGAACAAAAGAACTGTGCTTCCTACACACACGGACCATATCTAGTTAAACTCTGCTTAGGAAACTACAAGAAGAGTAGCTCCTCTTCAGTCCTATACACTGTACTTGCTAGGAACAGACGCGAGTGCTATTTGCACTGTGCATGGCAATGGGAGCGCAATAGTGACTCTTCTTACCAGAAAACAACTCTTGCTCATAGAACCAGAAAGAGCATGTGATTTAACTTCATTTAGGACTGGGAAACCAACGGTAGCTCGCCTAACAAGAAACACACTCTGCTTTTGAGAAAAGAACACTCTTCTACTCTACTGTGAATCCTATGGGGTCCGAACAGTGAGCTTGCTCAGAACAAAAGAACTGTGCATCCTACACACACGGGCAATATCTAGTTCAACTCTGCTTAGGAAACTGACAAGAATAGTAGATCCTCTACAGTCCAATATACTGTATTTACTGGGAACAGACGCGAGTGCTCTTTGCAATGTGTACGGCAATGGGAGCACAATAGTGACTTTCGTTACCAGAAAAAAACTCTTGCTCGTAGGACCAAAAACTGCATGTGATTCAACTCTATTTAGGACTGGAAAACAAACGCTAGCTTGCCTTACAAGAAACACACTCTGCTTTTGAGAAAAGATCACTCTTCTACTCTACTGTGATTCCTATAGGGCCAGAACAGTGAGCTTGCTCAGCACAAAAGAACTGTGCTTCCTACACACACGGCCATATCTAGTTCAGTTCTGCCTATGAAACTGACAAGAACAGTAGCTCCTCTTCAGTCCAATACACTGTACTTACTGGGAACAGACGCCAGTGCTATTTGCCCTGTGTATGACATTGGGAGCGCAATAGTGACTCCTCTTACCAGAATACAACTCTTGCTCGTAGGACCAGAAACTGCATGGGATTCAACTCCATTTAGGACTGGGAAACAAACGCTAGCTCACCTTAGAAGAAACATACTGTGCTTTTGAGAAAAGGGCACTCTTCTACTCTACTGTGTTTCCTATGGGGACGGAACAGTGAGCTTGCTCAGAAGAAAAGAATTGTGCTTCCTACGAACAGGGGCCATATCTAGTTCAACTCTGCTTAGTAAACGGACATGAACAGTAGATCCTTTTCAGTCCAATACACTGTACATTTTGGGAACAGACGCCAGTGCTATTTGCCCTGAGTATGACAATGGGAGCGCAATAGTGACTCTTCTTAACAGAAAACAACTCTTGCTCGTAGGACCAGAAACTGCATGTGATTCAACTCCATTTAGGACTGGGAAACCAACGCTAGCTCGCCTAACAAGAAACACACTCTGCTTTTGAGAAAAGAGCACTCTTCTACTCTACTGTGTTTCCTATGGGGTCCGAACAGTGAGCTTGCTCAGAACAAAATAACTGTGCTTGCTACACACAGGGGCCATATCTAGTTCAACTCTGCTTAGGAAACTGACAAGAACAGTAGCTCCTCTTCAGTCCAATACACTGTACTTACTGGGAACAGATGCGAGAGCTATTTGCCCTGTGTATGGCAATGGGAGCGCAATAGTGACTCTTCTTATCAGAAAACAACTCTTCCTCATAGGACCAAAAACTGGATGTGATTCAACTCCATTTAGGACTGGGAAACAAACACTAGCTCGCCTTAAAAGAAACACAGTCTTTTTTTGAGAAAAGGGCACTCTTCTTCTCTACTGTGTTTCCTATGGGGTCCGAACAGTGAGCTTACTCAGAACAAAAGAACTGTGCTTCATAAAAACACGGGCCATATATAGATCAACTCTGCTTAGGAAACTGACAAGAACAGTAGATCCTCTTCAGTCCTATACACTGTACTTGCTAGGAACAGACGCGAGTGCTATTTGCACTGTGTATGGCAATGGGAGCACAATAGTGACTTTCCTTACCAGAATACAACTCTTGCTCTAGGACCAAAAACTGCAGGTGACTCAACTCCATTTAGGACTGGGAAACAAACACTAGCTCACCTTACAAGAAACACACTCTGCTTTTGAGAAAAGATCACTCATCTAATCTACTGTGTTTCCTATAGGGCCAGAAGAGTGAGCATGCTCAGAACAAAACAACTGTGTTACCTACACACACGGCCATATCTGGTTCAATTCTGCTTAGGAAACTGAGAAGAACAGTAGCTCCTCTTCAGTCCAATACACTGTACTTACTGGGAACACATACGAGTGCTATTTGTACTGTGTGTGGCAATGGGAGAGCAATAGTGACTTTCCTTACGAGAAAAAAACTCTTGCTCGTAGGACCAAAAACTGCATGTGATTCAACTCCATTTAGGACTGGGAAACAAACACTAGCTCGCCTTAAAAGAAACACAATTTGCTTTTGAGAAAAGAGCACTCTTCTACTCTACTGTGGTTCCTATGGTGTCCGAACAGTGAGCTTGCTCAGAACAAAAGAACTGTGCTTCCTACACACAAGGGCCATATCTAGTTCCACTCTGCTTAGGGAACTGACAAGAACAGTAGCTCCTCTTCAGTCCAATACACTGTATTTGCTGGGAACAGACGCGAGTGCTATTTGCACTGTGTATGGCAATGGGAGCACAATAGTGACTCTTCTTACCAGAAAACAACTCTTGCTCGTAGGAGGAAAAACTGCATGTGACTCAACTCCATTTAGGACTGGGAAACAAACGCTAGCTCGCCTTACAAGAAACACACTCTGCTTTTGAGAAAAGAGCACTCTTCTACTCTACTGTGTTTCCTACAGTGCCAGAACTGTGAGCTTGCTCAGAACAAAAGAACTGTGCTTCCTACACACACGGGCCATATCTAGATCAATACTACTTAGGAAACTGACAAGAACAGTAGGTCCTCTTCAGTCCAATACACTGTACCTGCTGGGAACAGACGCAAGTGCTATTTGCCCTGTGTATGACAATCGGAGCGCAATAGTGACTCTTCTTACCAGAAAAAACTCTTTCTCGTAGGACCAGAAACTGCATGTGATTCAACTCCATTTAGCACTGGGAAACAAACGCTAGCTCGCCTTACAAGAAACACACTCTGCTTTTGAGAAAAGGGAACTCTTCTACTCTACTGTGTTTCCTATGGGGTCCGAACAATGAGCTTGCTCAGAACAAATGAACTGTGCTTCCTACACACACGGGCCATATCTAGTTCAACTCTGCTTAGGAAACTGACAAGAACAGTAGCTCCTCTTCAGTCCTATACACTGTACTTGCTAGGAACAGACGCGAGTGCTATTTGCAGTGTGTATGGAAATGGGAGCGCAATAGTGACTTTCCTTACCAGAAAACAACTCTTGCTCGTAGGACCAAAAACTGCATGTGACTCAACTCCATTTAGGACTGGGAAAAAAACGCTAGCTCACCTTACAAGAAACACACTCTGCTTTTAAGAAAAGATCACTCTTCTAAGTTACTGTGTTTCCTATAGGGCCAGAAGAGTGAGCTTCCTCAGAACAAAACAACTGTGCTACCTACTCACACGGCCATATCTGCTTCAATTCTGCTTAGGAAACTGACAAGAACAGTAGCTCCTCTTCAGTCCAATACACTCTACTTACTGGGAACAGACGCGAGTGCTATTTGTACTGTGTGTGGCAATGGGAGAGCAATAGTGACTTTCCTTACGAGAAAAAAACTCTTGCTCGTAGGACCAAAAACTGCATGTGATTCAACTCCATTTAGGACTGGGAAACAAAAACTAGTTCGTCTTACAATAAACACGCTCTGCTTTTGAAAAAGATCACTGTTCTACTCTACTGTGTTTCCTATAGGGCCAGAACAGTGAGCATTCTCAGAACAAAAGAACTGTGCTTCCTACACGCACGGGCCATATCTAGATCAATGCTGCTTAGGAAACTGACAAGAACAGTAGATCCTCTTCAGTCCAATACACTGTACATGCTGGGAACAGACACAAGTGCTATTTGCCCTGAGTATGACAATCGGAGCGCAATAGTGACTCTTCTTACCAGAAAAAACTCTTGCTCGTAGGACCAAAAACTGCATGTGACTCAACTCCATTTCGGACTGGGCAACAAATGCTAGATCGCATCACATGAAACACACCCTGCTTTTGAGAAAAGAGAACTCTTCTACTCTACTGTGTTTCCTATGGGGACGGAACAGTGAGCTTGCTCAGAAGAAAAGAATTGTGCTTCCTACAAACACGGGCCATATCTAGTTCAACTCTGCTTAGGAAACGGACATGAACAGTAGATCCTTTTCAGTCCAATACACTGTACATTTTGGGAACAGACGCCAGTGCTAATTGCCATGAGTATGACAATGGGAGCGCAATAGTGACTCTTCTTAACAGAAAACAACTCTTGCTCGTAGGACCAGAAACTGCATGTGACTCAACTCCATTTAGGACTGGGAAACCAACGCTAGCTCGCCTAACAAGAAACACACTCTGCTTTTGAGAAAAGAGCACTCTTCTACTCTACTGTGTTTCCTATGGGGTCCGAACAGTGAGCTTGCTCAGAACAAAAGAACTGTGCTTCCTACACACACGGGCCATATCTAGTTCCACTCTGCTTAGGAAACTGACAAGAACAGTAGCTCCTCTTCAGTGCTATACACTGTACTTGCTAGGAACAGACGCGAGTGCTATTTGCACTGTGTATGGCAATGGGAGCGCAATAGTGACTTTCCTTACCAGAAAACAACTCTTGCTCGTAGGACCAAAAACTGCATGTGACTCAACTCCATTTAGGACTGGGAAAAAAACGCTAGCTCACCTTACAAGAAACACACTCTGCTTTTGAGAAAAGATCACTCTTCTAAGTTACTGTGTTTCCTATAGGGCCAGAAGAGTGAGCTTGCTCAGAACAAAACAACTGTGCTACAAACTCACACGGCCATATCTGGTTCAATTCTGCTTAGGAAACTGACAAGAACAGTAGCTCCTCTTCAGTCCAATAATCTGTACTTACTGGGAACAGACAGGAGTGCTATTTGCACTGCGTATGGCAATGGGAGCGCAATAGTGACTTTCGTTACCAGAAAACAACTCTTGCTCGTAGGACCAAAAACAGCATGTGACTCAACTCCACTTAGGACTGGGAAACAAACTCTAGCTCACCTTACAAGTAACACACTCTGCTTTTGAGAAAAGAGCACTCTTCTACTCTACTGTGATTCCTATGGCGTCCGAACAGTGAGCTTGCTCAGAACAAAAGAACTGTTCTTCCTACACACACGGGCCATATCTAGTTCAACTCTGCTTAGGAAACTGACAAGAACAGTAGCTCCTCTTCAGTCCAATACACTGTACTTGCTAGGAACAGACTCAAGTGCAATTTGCACTGTGTATGGCAATGGGAGCGCAATACTGACTTTCCTTACCAGAAAACAACTCTTGCTCGTAGGAACAAAAACTGCATGTGACTCAACTCCATTTAGGACTGGGAAACAGACGCTAGCTCGCCTTACAAGAAACACACTCTGCTTTTGAGAAAAGAGCACTCTTCTACTCTACTGTGTTTCCTATAGTGCCAGAACTGTGAGCTTGCTCAGAACAAAAGAACTGTGCTTCCTACACACACGGGCCATATCTAGTTAAACTCTGCTTAGGAAACTGACAAGAAGAGTAGCTCCTCTTCAGTCCTATACAATGTACTTGCTAGGAACAGACGCGAGTGCTATTTGCACTGTGTATGGCAATGGGAGCGCAATAGTGACTCTTCTTACCAGAAAACAACTCTTGCTCATAGAACCAGAAACTGCATGTGATTTAACTTCATTTAGGACTGGGAAACCAACGGTAGCTCGCCTAAAAAGAAACACACTCTGCTTTTGAGAAAAGAGCAGTCTTCTACTCTGCTTTGGTTCCTATGGGGTCCGAACATTGAGCTTGCTCAGAACAAAAGAACTGTGCATCCTACACACACGGGCAATATCTAGTTCAACTCTGCTTAGGAAACTGACAAGAATAGTAGATCCTCTTCAGTCCAATATACTGTACTTACTGGGAACAGACGCGAGTGCTCTTTGCAATGTGTATGGCAATGGGAGCGCAATAGTGAGTTTCCTTACCAGAAAAAAACTCTTGCTCGTAGGACCAAAAACTGCATGGGATTCAACTCCATTTAGGACTGGGAAACAAACGCTAGCTCACCTTACAAGAAAAACACTCTGCTTTTGAAAAAAGATCACTCTTCTACTCTACTGTGTTTGCTATAGGGCCAGAACAGTGAGCTTGCTCAGAACAAAAGAACTGTGCTTCCTACACACACGGCCATATCTAGTTCAATTCTGCTTAGGAAACTGACAAGAACAGTAGCTCCTCTTCAGTCCAATACACTGTACTTACTGGGAACAGACGCCAGTGCTATTTGCCCTGTGTATGACAATGGGAGCGCAATAGTGACTTCTCTTACCAGAGTACAACTCTTGCTCATAGGACCACAAACTGCATGGGATTCAACTCCATTTAGGACTGGGAAACAAACGCTAGCTCACCTTAGAAGAACCATACTCTGCTTTTGAGAAAAGGGCACTCTTCTGCTCTACTCTGTTTCCTATGGGGACGGAACAGTGAGCTTGCTCAGAACAAAAGAATTGTGCTTCCTACGAACACGGGCCATATCTAGTTCATCTCTGCTTAGGAAATGGACAAGAACAGTAGATAATCTTCAGTCCAATACAGTGTACATTTTGGGAACAGAACCCAGTGCTATTTGCCCTGTGTATGACAATGGGAGCGCAATAGTGACTCTTCTTACCAGAAAACAACTCTTGCTCGTAGGACCAGAAACTGCATGTGATTCAACTCCATTTAGGACTGGGAAACCAACGCTACCTCGCCTAACAAAAAAGACACTCTGCTTTTGAGAAAAGAGCACTCTTCTACTCTACTGTGTTTCCTATGGGGTTCGAACAGTGAGCTTGCTCAGAACAAAAGAACTGTGCTTCCTACAAACACGGGCCATATCTAGTTCAACTCTGCTTAGGAAACTGACAAGAACAGTAGCTCCTCTTCAGTCCAATACACTGTACTTACTGGGAACAGACGCGAGTGCTATTTGCACTGTGTATGGAAATGGGAGCACAATAGTGACTTTCGTTACCAGAAAACAACTCTTCCTCGTAGGACCAAAAACTGGATGTGATTCAACTCCATTTAGGACTGGGAAACAAACACTAGCTCTCCTTACAAGAAACACACTCTCCTTTTGAGAAAAGGGCACTCTTCTATTCTACTGTGTTTCCTATTGTGTCTGAACAGTGAGCTTACTCAGAACAAAAGAACTGTGCTTTCTACAAACACGGGCCATATATAGATCAACTCTGCTTAGGAAACTGACAAGAACAGTAGATCCTCTTCAGTCCTATACACTGTACATGCTGGCAACAGACGCCAGTGCTATTTGCCCTGTGTATGAAAATGAGAGCGCAATAGTGACTCCTATTACCAGAAAACAACTCTTGCACGTAAGACCAGAAAATGCATGGGATTCAACTTCATTTAGGACTGGGAAACAAACGCTAGCTCGCCTTAAAAGAAACACACTCTGCTTTTGAAAAAGAGCACTCTTCTACTCTAATGTGTTTCCTATAGGGCCAGAACAGTGAGCATTATCAGAACAAAAGAACTGTGCTTCCTACACACACGGGCCATATATAGATCAACTCTGCTTAGGAAACTGACAAGAACAGTTGCTCCTCTTCAGTCCAATACACTGTACTTGCTAGGAACAGAAGCGAGTGCTACTTGCACTGTGTATGGCAATGGGAGCGCAATAGTGACTCTTCTTACCAGAAAACAACTCTTGCTCGTAGGACCAGAACCTGCATGTGATTCAACTTCATTTAGGACTGGGAAACCAACGCTAGCTCGCCTAACAAGAAACACACTCTGCTTTTGAGAAAAGAGCACTCTTCTACTCTACTGTGAATCCTATGGGGTTCGAACAGTGAGCTTCCTCAGAACAAAAGAATTGTGCTTCCTACACACACGGGCCATATCTAGTTCAACTCTGCTTAGGAAACTGACAAGAATAGTAGATCCTCTTCAGTCCAATATACTGTACTTACTGGGAACAGACATGAGTGCTATTTGCACAGTGTATGGCAATGGGAGCGCAATAGTGTCTTTCTTTACCAGAAAAAAACTCTTGCTCGTAGGACCAAAAACTGCAGGTGATTCAACACCATTAAGGACTGGGAAACAAACGCTAGCTTGCCTTGCAAGAAACAAACTCTGCTTTTGAGAAAAGATCACTCTTCTACTCTACTGTGTTACCAATAGTGCCAAAACAGTGAGATTTCTCAAAACAAAACTACTGTGCTTCCTACACACACGGCCATATCTAGTTCTCTTCTGCTTAGGAAACTGACAAGAACAGTAGATCCTTTCAGTCCAATACAGTGTACATGCTGGGAACAGACGCCAGTGCTATTTGCCCTGTGTATGACAATGGGAGCGCAATAGTGACTCTTCTTACCAGAAAACAATTCTTGCTCATAGGACCAGAAACTGCATGGGATTCAACTCTATTTAGTACTGGGAAACAAACACTAGCTCGCCTTAAAAGAAACACACTCTGCTTTTGAGAAACGAGCACTCTACTACTCTACTGTGTTTCCTATGTGGTCCGAACAGTGAGCTTGCTCAGAACAAAAGATCTGTGCTTCCTACACACAAGGCTATATCTAGTTCAACTCTGCTTAGGAAACTGACAAGACCAGTAGATCCTCTTTAGTCCAATACACTGTACATGCTGGGAACAGACGCGAGTGCTATTTGCACTGTGTATGACAATAGAGCACAGTAGTGTCTCTTCTTACCAGAAAACAACTCTTGCTCGTAGGACCAGAAACTGCATGGGATTCAACTCCATTTAGGACTGGGAAACAATCGCTAGCTCGCCTTACAAGAAACACACTCCGCTTTTGAGAAAAGGGCACTCTTCTACTCTACTGTGTTTCCTATGTGGTCCGAACAGTGAGCTTGCTCAGAACAAAAGAACTGTGCTTCCTACAAACACCGGCCATATATAGATCAACTCTGCTTAGGAAACTGACAAGAACAGTAGATCCTTTTCAGTCCTATACACTGTACTTGCTAGGAACAGACGCGAGTGCTATTTGCACTGTGTATGGCAATGGGAGCGCAATAGTGACTTTCCTTACCAGAAAACAACTCTTGCTCGTAGGACCAAAAACTGCAGGTGATTCAACTCCATTTAGGACTGGGAAAAAAACGCTATCTTCCCTTACAAGAAACACACTCTGCTTTTGAGAAAAGATCACTCTTCTAATCTGCTGTGTTTCCTATAGGGCCAGAAGAGTGAGCTTGCTCAGAACAAAACAACTGTGTTACCTACACACACGGCCATATCTGGTTCAATTCTGCTTAGGAAACTGACAAGAACAGTAGCTCCTCTTCAGTCCAATACACTGTACTTACTGGGAACAGACACGAGTGCTATTTGCCCTGTGTATGGCAATGGGAGCACAATAGTGACTTTCGTTACCAGAAAACAACTCTTGCTCGTAGGACAAAAAACTGCATGTGACTCAACTCCATTTAGGACTGGGAAACAAACGCTAGCTCGCCTTACAAGAAACACACTCTGCTTTTGAAAGAGAGCACTCTTCTACTCTAATGTGTTTCCTATAGGGCCAGAACAGTGAGCATTCTCAGAACAAAAGAACTGTGCTTCCTACACACACGGGCCATATCTAGTTAAACTCGGCTTAGGAAACTGACAAGAACAGTAGATCCTCATCAGTCCAATACACTGTACATGCTGGCAACAGACGCCAGTGCTATTTACCCTGTGTATGAAAATGAGAGCGCAATAGTGACTCCTCTTACCAGAAAACAACTCTTGCACGTAGGACCAGAAAATGCATGGGATTCAACTCCATTTAGGACTGGGAAACAAACGCTAGCTCGCCTTACAAGAAACACACTCTGCTTTTGAAAAATAGCACTCTTCTAATCTAATGTGTTTCCTATAGGGCCAGAACAGTGAGCTTGCTCAGAACAAAAGAACTGTGCTTCCTACAAACACGGGCCATATATAGATCAACTCTGCTTAGGAAACTGACAATAACAGTAGATCCTCTTCAGTCCTATACACTGTACTTGCTAGGAACAGACACGAGTGCTATTTGCACTGTGTATGGCAATGGGAGCACAATAGTGACTTTCCTTACCAGAAAACAACTCTTGCTCGTAGGACCAAAAACTGCAGGTGATTCAACTCCATTTAGGACTGGGAAAAAAACGCTAGCTCACCTTACAAGAAACACACTCTGCTTTTGAGAAAAGATCACTCTTCTAATCTACTGTGTTTCCTATAGGGCAGAAGAGTGAGCTTGCTCAGAACAAAACAAATGTGTTACCTACACACACGGCCATATCTGGTTCAATTCAGCTTAGGAAACTGACAAGAACAGTAGCTCCTCTTCAGTCCAATACACTGTACTTACTGGGAACAGACACGAGTGCTATTTGCCCTGTGTATGGCAATGGGAGCACAATAGTGACTTTCGTTACCAGAAAACAACTCTTGCTCGTAGGACAAAAAACTGCATGTGACTCAACTCCATTTAGGACTGGGAAACAAACGCTAGCTCGCCTTACAAGAAACACACTCTGCTTTTGAAAGAGAACACTCTTCTACTCTAATGTGTTTCCTGTAGGGCCAGAACAGTGAGCATTCTCAGAACAAAAGAACTGTGCTTCCTACACACACGGGCCATATCTAGTTAAACTCGCCTTAGGAAACTGACAAGAACAGTAGATCCTCTTCAGTCCAATACACTATACATACTGGCAACAGACGCCAGTGCTATTTGCCCTGTGTATGACAATGAGAGCGGAAAATAGTGACTCCTCTTACCAGAAAACAACTCTTGCTCGTAGGACCAGAAACTGCATGGGATTCAACTCCATTTAGGACTGGGAAACAAACGCTAGCTCGCCTTACAAGAAACACACTCTGCTTTTGAGAAAAGGGCACACTTCTACTCTACTGTGTTTCCTATGGGGTCCGAACAGTGAGCTTGCTCAGAACAAAACAACTGTGCTTCCTACACACACGGGCCATATCTAGTTCAACTCTGCTTAGGAAACTGACAAGAACAGTAGCTCCTCTTCAGTCCAATGCACTGTACTTGCTAGGAACAGACGCGAGTGCTATTTGCACTGTGTATGGCAATGGGAGCACAATAGTGACTTTCCTTACCAGAAAACAACTCTTGCTCATAGGAACAAAACATGCATGTGATTCAACACCATTTAGGACTGGGAAACAAACGCTAGCTCGCCTTACAAGATAAACACTCTGCTTTTGAGAAAGGAGCTCCCTTCTACTCTAATGTGTTTCCTATGTTGTCTGAACTGTGAGCTTGCTCAGAACAAAACAACTGTGCTTCCTACACACACGGGCCATATCTAGTTCAACTCTGCTTAGGAAACTGACAAGAACAGTATATCCTCTTCAGTCCAATACACTGTACATGCTGGGAACAGACGCCAGTGCTATTTGCCCTGTGTATGACAATGGGAGCGAAATACTGACTCTTCTTACCAGAAAAAACTCTTGCTCATAGGACCAGAAACTGCATGTGATTCAACTCTTTTTAGGACATGGAAACAAACGCTGGCTCGCCTTACAAGAAACACACTCTGCTTTTGAGAAAAGGGCACTCTTCTACTCTACTGTGTTTCCTATGGGGTCCGAACAGTGAGCTTGCTCAGAACAAAAGAAGGGTGCTTCCTACACACACGGGCCATATCTAGATCAACTCTGCTTAGGAAACTGACCAGAACAGTAGCTCCTCTTCAGTCCAATACACTGTACTTACTCTGAACAGACGCGAGTGCTATTTGCACTGTGTATGGCAATGGGAGCACAATAGTGACTCTTCTTACCAAAAAAAAAACTCTTCCTCGTAGGACCAAAAACTGGATGTGATTCAACTCCATTTAGGACTGGGAAACAAACACTAGCTCGCCTTAAAAGAAACACACTCTCCTTTTGAGAAAAGGGCACTCTTCTACTCAACTGTGTTTCCTATGGGGTCCGAACAGTGAGCTTACTCAGAACAAAAGAACTGTGCTTCCTACAACCACGGGCCATATATAGATCAACTCTGCATAGGAATCTGACAAGAACAGTAGATCCTCTTCAGTCCTATACACTGTACTTGCTAGGAACAGACGCGAGTGCTATTTGCACTGTGAATGGCAATGGGAGCGCAATAGTGACTTTCGTTACCAGAAAACAACTCTTGCTCGTAGGACCAAAAACTGCATGTGACTCAACTCCATTTAGGACTGGGAAACAAACACTAGCTCACCTTAAAAGAAACACAATTTGCTTTTGAGAAAAGAGCACTCTTCTACTCTACTGTGTTTCCTATGGGGTCCGAACAGTGAGCTTGCTCAGAACAAAAGAACTGTGCTTCCTACACACAGGGGCCATATCTAGTTCAACTCTGCTTAGGAAACTGACAAGAACAGCAGCTCCTCTTCAGTCCAATACACTGTATTTGCTGGGAACAGACGCGAGTGCTATTTGCACTGTGTATGGCAATGGGAGCACAATAGTGACTTTCCTTACCAGAAAACAACTCTTGCTCGTAGGACCAAAAACAGCATGTGACTCAACTCCACTTAGGACTGGGAAACAAACGCTAGCTCACCTTACAAGAAACACACTCTGCTTTTGAGAAAAGAGCACTTTTCTACTCTACTGTGATTCCTATGGGGTCCGAACAGTGAGCTTGCTCAGAACAAAAGAAGTGTGCTTCCTACACACACAGGCCATATCTAGTTAAACTCTTCTTAGAAACTGACAAGAAGAGTAGCTCATCTTCAGTCCAATACACTGTACTTGCTAGGAACAAACGCGAGTGCTATTTGCACTGTGTATGGCAATGGGAGCACAATAGTGACTTTCCTTACCAGAAAACAACTCTTGCTCATAGGACCAGAAACTGCATGGGATTCAACTCTATTTAGTACTGGGAAACAAACACTAGCTGGCCTTAAAAGAAACACACTCTGCTTTTGAGAAAAGAGCACTCTACTACTCTACTGTGTTTCCTATGTGGTCCGAACAGTGAGATTGCTCAGAACAAAAGAACTGTGCTTCCTACACACACGGCCCATATCTAGTTAAACTCGGCTTAGGAAACTGACAAGAATAGTAGATCCTCTTCAGTCCAATACACTGTACATGCTGGCAACAGACGCCAGTGCTATTTGCACTGTGTATGACAATGAGAGCGCAATAGTGACTCCTCTTACCAGAAAACAACTCTTGCTCGTAGGACCAGAAACTGAATGGTATTCAACTCCATTTAGGACTGGGAAACAAACGCTAGCTCGCCTTACAAGAAACACACTCTGCTTTTGAAAAAGAGCACACTTCTACTCTAATGTGTTTCCTATAGGGCCAGAACAGTGAGCATTATCAGAACAAAAGAACTGTGCTTCCTACACACACGGGCCATATCTAGTTAAACTCGGCTTAGGAAACTGACAAGAACAGTAGATCCTCTTCATTCCAATACACTGTACATGCTGGCAACAGACGCCAGTGCTATTTGCCCTGTGTATGACAATGAGAGCACAATAGTGAATCCTCTTACCAGAAAACAACTCTTGCTCATAGGACCAGAAACTGCATAGGATTCAACTCCATTTAGGACTGGGAAACAAACACTAGCTCACCTTAAAAGAAACACAATTTGCTTTTGAGAAAAGAGCACTCTTCTACTCTACTGTGTTTCCTATGGGGTCCGAACAGTGAGCTTGCTCAGAACAAAAGAACTGTGCTTCCTACACACAGGGGCCATATCTAGTTCAACTCTGCTTAGGAAACTGACAAGAACAGCAGCTCCTCTTCAGTCCAATACACTGTATTTGCTGGGAACAGACGCGAGTGCTATTTGCACTGTGTATGGCAATGGGAGCACAATAGTGACTTTCCTTACCAGAAAACAACTCTTGCTCGTAGGACCAAAAACAGCATGTGACTCAACTCCACTTAGGACTGGGAAACAAACGCTAGCTCACCTTACAAGAAACACACTCTGCTTTTGAGAAAAGAGCACTTTTCTACTCTACTGTTATTCCTATGGGGTCCGAACAGTGAGCTTGCTCAGAACAAAAGAAGTGTGCTTCCTACACACACAGGCCATATCTAGTTAAACTCTGCTTAGAAACTGACAAGAAGAGTAGCTCATCTTCAGTCCAATACACTGTACTTGCTAGGATCAAACGCGAGTGCTATTTGCACTGTGTATGGCAATGGGAGCACAATAGTGACTTTCCTTACCAGAAAACAACTCTTGCTCATAGGACCAGAAACTGCATGGGATTCAACTCTATTTAGTACTGGGAAACAAACACTAGCTGGCCTTAAAAGAAACACACTCTGCTTTTGAGAAAAGAGCACTCTACTACTCTACTGTGTTTCCTATGTGGTCCGAACAGTGAGATTGCTCAGAACAAAAGAACTGTGCTTCCTACACACACGGCCCATATCTAGTTAAACTCGGCTTAGGAAACTGACAAGAATAGTAGATCCTCTTCAGTCCAATACACTGTACATGCTGGCAACAGACGCCATTGCTATTTGCACTGTGTATGACAATGAGAGCGCAATAGTGACTCCTCTTACCAGAAAACAACTCTTGCTCGTAGGACCAGAAACTGAATGGGATTCAACTCCATTTAGGACTGGGAAACAAACGCTAGCTCACCTTAGAAGAAACATACTCTGCTTTTGAGAAAAGAGCACTCTTCTACTCTACTGTGAATCCTATGGGGTCCGAACAGTGAGCTTGCTCAGAACAAAAGACGTGTGCTTCCTACACACACGGGCCATATCTAGTTCAACTCTGCTTAGGAAGCTGACAAGAAGAGTAGATCCTCTTCTGTCCAATATACTGTACTTACTGGGAACAGAGGCGAGTGCTATTTGCACTGCATATGGCAATGGGAGCGCAATAGTGACTTTTGTTATCAGAAAATAACTCTTGCTCGTAGGACCAAAAACTGCATGTGATTCAACAGCATTTAGGACTGGGAAACAAACGCTAGCTCGCCTTACAAGAAACAACCTCTGCTTTTGAGAAAAGGGCACTCTTCTACTCTACTGTGTTTCCAGTAGTGCCAAAACAGTGAGCTTGCTCAGAACAAAACTACTGTGCTTCCTACACACACGGCCATATCTAGTTCTATTCTGCTTAGGAAACTGACAAGAACAGTAGATCCTCTTCAGTCCAATACACTGTACATGCTGGGAACAGACGCCAGTGCTATTTGCCCTGTGTATGACAGTGGGAGCGCAATAGTGACTCTTCTTACCAGAAAACAACTCTTGCTCATAGGACCAGAAACTGCATGGGATTCAACTCTATTTAGTACTGGGAAACAAACACTAGCTGGCCTTAAAAGAAACACACTCTGCTTTTGAGAAAAGAGCACTCTACTACTCTACTCTGTTTCCTATGTGGTCCAAACAATGAGCTTGCTCAGAACAAAAGAACAGTGCTTCCTACACACACGGCCATATCTAGTTCAACTCTGCTTAGGAAACTGACAAGAACAGTAGATCCTCTTTAGTCCAATACACTGTACATGCTAGGAACAGACGCGAGTGCTATTTGCACTGTTTATGGCAATGGGAGCGCAAGAGTGACTTTCCTTACCAGAAAACAACTCTTGCTCGTAGGACAAAAATATGCATGTGATTCAACTCCATTTAGTACTGGGAAACAAATGCTAGCTCGCCTTACAAGAAACACACTCTGCTTCTGAGAAATGAGCAGTCTTCTACTCTAATGTGTTTCCTATGGGGTTTGAACTGTGAGCTTGCTCAGCACAAAACAACTGTGCTTCCTACACACACGGGCCATATCTAGTTCAACTCTGCTTAGGAAACTGACAAGAACAGTAGATCCTCTTCAGTCCAATACACTGTACTTACTGGGAACAGACGCGAGTGCTATTTGCACTGTGTATGGCAATGGGAGCGCAATAGTGACTCTTCTTACCAGAAAACAACTCTTCCTCGTAGGACCAAAAACTGGATGTGATTCAACTCCATTTAGGACTGGGAAACAAACACTAGCTCACCTTAAAAGAAACACACTGTCCTTTTGAGAAAAGGGCACTCTTCTACTCTTATTTTTTTCCTATAGTGCCAGAACAGTGAGCATTATCAGAACAAAAGAACTGTGCTTCCTACACACACAGGCCATATCTAGTTCAATTCTGCTTAGGAAACTGACAAGAACAGTAGGTCCTCTTCAGTCCAATACACTGTACATGCTGGCAATAGACGCCAGTGCTATTTGCACTGTGTATGGCAATGGGAGCGCAATAGTGACTTTCGTTACCAGAAAAAAACTCTTGCTCGTAGGACCAAAAACTGCATGTGATTCAACACCATTTAGGACTGGGAAACAAACGCTAGCTCGCCTTACAAGAAACACACTCTGCTTATGAGAAAAGATCACTCTTCTACTCTACTGTGTTTCCTATAGGGCCAGAACAGTGAGCTTGCTCAGAACAAAAGAACTGTGCTTCCTACACACACGGCCACATCTAGTTCAATTCTGCTTAGGAAACTGACAAGAACAGTAGCTCCTCTTCAGTCCAATACACTGTACTTACTGGGAACAGACGCCAGTGCTATTTGCCCTGTGTATGACAATGGGAGCGCAATAGTGACTCCTCTTACCAGAATACAACTTTTGCTCATAGGACCAGAAACTGCATGGGATTCAACTCCATTTAGGACTGGGAAACAAACGCTAGCTCACCTTAGAAGAAACATACTCTGCTTTTGAGAAAAGGGCACTCTTCTACTATACTGTGTTTCCAATGGGGACGGAATAGTGAGCTTGCTAAGACAAAAGAATTGAGCTTCCTACGAACACGGGCCATATCTAGTTCAACTCTGCTTAGGAAACTGACAAGAACAGTAGATCCTCTTCAGTCCAATACACTCTACATTTTGGAACAGACGACAGTGCTATTTCCCTGTGTATGACAATGGGAGCACAATAGTGACTCTTCTTAACAGAAAACAACTCTTGCTCGTAGGACCAAAACATGCATGTGATTCAACTCCATTTAGGACTGGGAAACCAACGCTAGCTCGCCTTACAAGAAACACACTCTGCTTTTGATGAAAGAGCACTCTTCTACTCTACTGTGAATCCTATGGGGTCCGAACAGTGAGCTTGCTCAGAACAAAAGAACTGTGCTTCCTACACACGGGCCATATCTAGTTCAACTCTGCTTAGGAAACTGACAAGAATAGTAGATCCTCTTCAGTCCAATATACTGTACTTACTGGGAACAGATGCGAGTGCTATTTGCACTGTGTATGGCAATGGGAGCGCAATAGTGACTTTCGTTACCACAAAAAAACTCTTGCTCGTAGGACCAAAAACTGCATGTGATTCAACACCATTTAGGACTGGGAAACAAACGCTAGCTCGCCTTACAAGAAACAAACTCTGCTTTTCAGAAAAGATCACTCTTCTACTCTACTGTGTTTCCAATAGTGCCAAAACAGTGAGCTTGCTCAGAACAAAACTACTGTGCTTCCTACACACACGGCCATATCTAGTTCTATTCTGCTTAGGAAACTGACAAGAACAGTAGATCCTCTGCAGTCCAATACACTGTACATGCTGGGAACAGACACCAGTGCTATTTGCCCTGTGTATGACAATGGGAGCGCAATAGTGACTCTTCTTACCAGAAAACAACTCTTGCTCATAGGACCAGAAACTGCATGGGATTCAACTCTATTTAGTATTGGGAAACAAACACTAGCTTTCCTTAAAAAAAACACACTCTGCTTTTGAGAAAAGTGCACTCTACTACTCTACTGTGTTTCCTATGTGGTCCGAACAGTGAGCTTGCTCAGAACAAAAGAACTGTGCTTCCTACACACACGGCCATATCTAGTTCAACTCTGCTTAGGAAACTGACAAGAACAGTAGATCCTCTTTAGTCCAATACACTGTACATGCTGGGGAACAGACGGGAGTGCTACTTGCACTGTGTATGACAATAGGAGCACAGTAGTTACTCTTCTTACCAGAAAACAACTCTTGCTCGTAGGACCAGAAACTGCATGGGATTCAACTCCATTTAGGACTGGGAAACAATCGCTAGCTCGCCTTACAAGAAACACACTCTGCTTTTGAGAAAAGGGCACTCTTCTACTCTACTGTGTTTCCTATGGGGTCCGAACAGTGAGCTTGCTCAAAACAAAACAACTGTGCTTCCTACACACACGGGCCATATCTTATTCAATTCTGCTTAGGAAACTGACAAGAACAGTAGCTCCTCCTCAGTCCAATGCACTGTACTTGCTAGGAACAGACGCGAGTGCTATTTGCACTGTGTATGGCAATGGGAGCACAATAGTGACTTTCCTTACCAGAAAACAACTTTTGCACATAGGACCAAAACATGCATGTGATTCAACTCCATTTAGGACTGGGAAACAAACGCTAGCTCGCCTTACAAGAAACACACTCTGCTTTTGAGAAAAGAGCACTCGTCTACTCTAATGTGTTTCCTATGGGGTCTGAACTGTGAGCTTGCTCAGCACAAAAGAACTGTGCTTCCTACACACTCGGGCCATATCTAGTTCAACTCTGCTTAGGAAACTGACAAGAACAGTAGATCCTCTTCATTCCAATACACTGTACATGCTTGAAACAGACACCAGTGCTATTTGCCCTGCGTATGACAATGGGAGCAAAATAGTGACTCTTCTTACCAGAAAAAACTCCCGCTCATAGGACCAGAAACTGCATGTGATTCAACTCCATTTAGGACATGGAAAGAAACGCTAGCTCGCCTTACAAGAAACACACTCTGCTTTTGAGAAAAGGGCACTCTTCTACTCTACTGTGTTTCCTATGGGGTCCGAACAGTGAGCTTGCTCAAAACAAAACAACTGTGCTTCCTACACACACGGGCCATATCTAGTTCAACTCTGCTTAGGAAACTGACAAGAACAGTAGCTCCTCTTCAGTCCAATACACTATACTTACTGGGAGCTGACACGAGTAATATTTGCACTGTGTATGGCAATGGGAGCGCAATAGTGACTTTCGTTACCAGAAAACAACTCTTTCTCATAGGACCAAAAACAGCATGTGATTCAACTCCATTTAGGACTGGGAAACAAACGCTAGCTCGCCTTACAAGAAACACACTCTACTTTTGAGAAAAGATCACTCTTCTACTCTACTGTGTTTTCTATAGTGCCAAAACAGTGAGCTTGCTCAGAACAAAAGAACTGTGCTTCCTACACACACGGCCATATCTAGTTCAATTCTGCTTAGGAAACTGACAAGAACAGTAGATCCTCTTCAGTCCAATACACTGTACATGCTGGGAACAGACGCCAGTGCTATTGGCCCTGTGTATGACAATGGGAGCGCAAAAGTAGCTCTTCTTACCAGAAAACAACTCTTGCTCGTAGGACCAGAAACTGCATGGGATTCAACTCCATTTAGGACTGGGAAACAAACGCTAGCTCGCCTTAAAATAAACACACCCTGCTTTTGAGAAAAGAGCACTCTTCTACTCTACTGTGTTTCCTATGGGGTCCAAAGAGGAGCTTGCTCAGAACAAAAGAACTGTGCTTCCTACACACACGGGCCATATCTAGATCAATTCTGCTTAGGAAACTGATAAGAACAGTAGCTCCTCTTCAGTCCAATACACTGTACATGCTGGGAACAGACCCCAGTGCTATTTGCCCTGTGTATGACAATGGGAGCGCAATAGTTACTCTTCTTACCAGAAGAAGCTCTTGCTTGTAGGACCAGAAACTGCATGGGATTCAATTCCATTTAGGACTGGGAAACAAACACTAGCCTGCCTTACAAGAAACACACTCTTCTTTTGAGAAAAGGGCACTCATCTACTCTACTGTTTTCCTATGGGGTCCGAACAGTGAGCTTGCTCAGAACAAAGAACTGTGCTTCCTAAACACACGGACCATATCTAGTTCAATTCTGCTTAGGAAACTGACAAAAACAGTAGCTCCTCTTCAGTCCAATACACTGTACTTGCTAGGAACAGACGCGAGTGCTACTTGCACTGTGTATGGCAATGGGAACGCAATAGTGTCTCTTCTTAACAGAAAAAACTCTTGCTCATAGGACCAGAAACTGCATGGGATTCAACTCCATGTAGGACTGGGAAACAAACACTAGCTCGCCTTACAAGAAACACACTTTGCTTTTGAGAAAAGAGCACTCATCTACTCTACTGTGTTTCCTATAGGGCCAGAACAGTGAGCATTCTCAGAACAAAAGAACTGTGTTTCCTACACACACGGGCCATACCTAGTTCAACTCTGCTTAGGAAACTGACAAGAAGAGTAGATCCTCTTCAGTCCAATACACTGTACATGCTGGGAACAGACGCTGGTGCTATTTGCCCTGGGTATGACAATGGGAGCGCAATAGTGACTCCTCTTACCAGAAAAAAACTCTTGCTCGTAGGACCAAAAACTGCATGTGATTCAACTCCATTTAGGACTGGGAAAAAAAACGCTAGCTCGCCTTACAAGAAACACACTCTACTTTTGAGAAAAGATCACTCTTCTACTCTACTGTGTTTCCAATAGTGCCAAAACAGTGAGCTTGCTCAGAACAAAATAACTGTGCTTCCTACACACACGGCCATATCTAGTTCAATTCTGCTTAGGAAACTGACAAGAACAGTAGATCCTCTTCAGTCCAATACACTCTACATGCTGGGAACAGACGCCAGTGCTATTTGCCCTGTGTATGACAATGGGAGCACAATAGTGACTCTTCTTACCAGAAAACAACTCTTGCTCATAGGACCAGAAACTGCATGTGATTCAACTCCATTTAGGCCTGGGAAACAAACACTAGCTCCCCTTAAAAGAAACACACTCTGCATTTGAGAAAAGAGCACTCTACTACTCTACTGTGTTTCCTATTTGGTCTGAACAGTGAGCTTGCTCAGAAAAAAAGAACTATGCTTCCTACACACACGGGCTGTATCTAGTTCAACTCTGCTTAGGAAACTGACAAGAGCAGTAGCTCCTCTTCAGTCAAATACATTGTACATGCTGGGAACAGACGCGAGTGCTATTTGCACTGTGTATGACAATGGGAGCACAATAGTGACTCTTATTACAGAAAACAACTCTTGCTCATAGGACCAAAACATGCATGTGATTCATCTCCATTTAGGACTGGGAAACAAACGCTAGCTCGCCTTACAAGAAACACACTCTGCTTTTGAGAAAAGAGCACTCTTCTACTCTAATGTGTTTCCTATGGGGTCTGAACTGTGAGCTTGCTCAGCACAAAACAACTCTGCTTCCTACACACACGGGCCATATCTAGATCAATTCTGCTTAGGAAACTGAAAAGAACAGTAGATCCTCTTCAGTCCAATACACTGTACATGCTGGGAACAGACGCCAGTGCTATTTACCCAGTGTATGACAATGGGAACGCAATAGTTACTCTTCTTACCAGAAAAATCTCTTGCTCGTAGGACCAGAAACTGCATGTGATTCAACTCCATTTAGGACATGGAAACAAACGCTAGCTCGTCTTACAAGAAAAACACTCTGCTTTTGAGAAAAGGGCACTCTTCTACTCTACTGTGTTTCCTATAGGGCCAGAACAGTGAGCATTCTCAGAACAAAAGAACTGTGTTTCCTACACACACGGGCCATATCTAGTTAAACTCTGCTTAGGAAACTGACAAGAACAGTAGATCCTCTTCAGTCCAATACATTGTACATGCTGGGAACAGACGCCAGTGCTATTTGCCCTGGGTATGAAAATGGGAGCGCAATAGTGACTCTTCTTACCAGAAAACAACTCTTGCTCGTAGGACCAGAAACTGTATGGGATTCAACTCCATTTAGGACTGGGAAACAAACGCTAGCTCACCTTAGAAGAAACATACTCTGCTTTTGAGAAAAGAGCAATCTTCTACTCTACTGTGTTTCCTATGGGGATGGAACATTGAGCTTGCTCAGAACAAAAGAATTGTGCTTCCTACGAACACGGGCCATATCTAGTTCGACTCTGCTTAGGAAACGGACAAGAACCGTAGATCCTCTTCAGTCCAACACACTGTACATTTTGGGAACAGACCCGAGTGCTATTTGCCCTGTGTATGACAAAGGGAGCGCAATAGTGACTCTTCTTACCAGAAAACAACTCTTTCTCGTAGGACCAGAAACTGCATGTGATTCAACTCCATTTAGGACTGGGAAACCAACGCTAGCTCGACTAACAAGAAACACACTCTGCTTTTGAGAAAAGAGCACTCTTCTACTCTACTGTGTTTCCTATGGGGTCCGAACAGTGAGCTTGCTCAGAACAAAAGAACTGTGCTTCTTACACACCCGGGCCATATCTAGTTCAACTCTGCTTAGGAAACTGACAAGAACAGTAGCTCCTCTTCAGTCCAATACACTGTACTTACTGGGAACAGACACGAGTGCTATATGCACTGTGTATGGCAATGGGAGCGCAATAGTGACTTTCGTTACCAGAAAACAACTCTTGCTCGTAGGACCAGAAACTGCATGGGATTCAACTCCATTTAGGCCTGGGAAGCAAACGCTAGCTCGCCTTACAATAAACACACTCTGCTTTTGAGAAAAGAGCACTCTTCTAATCTACTGTGTTTCCTATGGGGTCCATAGAGTGAGCTTGCTCAGAACAAAAGAACTGTGCTTCCTACACATACGGGCCATATCTACATCAATTCTGCTTAGGAAACTGACAAGAACAGTAGATCCTGTTCAGTCGAATACACTGTACATGCTGGGAACAGACGTCAGTGCTATTTGCCCTGTGTATGACAATGGGAGCGCAATAGTTACTCTTCTTACCAGAAAAAACTCTTGCTTGTAGGACCAGAAACTGCATGTGATTCAACTCCATTTAGGACTGGGAAACAAACGCTAGCTCACCTTACAAGAAACACACTCTGCTTTTGAGAAAAGGGCACTCTTCTACTCTACTGTGTTTCCTATGGGGACGGAACAGTGAGCTTGCTCAGAACAAAAGAATTGTGCTTCCTACGTACACGGGCCATATCTAGTTCAACTCTGCTTAGGTAATGGACAAGAACAGTAGATCCTCTTCAGTCCAATACACTGTACATGCTGGGAACAGATGCCAGTGCTATTTGCACTGTGTATGACAATGGGAGCACAATAGTGAATCTTCTTACCAGAAAAAACTCTTGCTCATAGGACCAGAAACTGCATGTGATTCAACTCCATTTAGGACTGGGAAACAAACACTAGCCTGCCTTACAAGAAACACACTCTTCTTTTGAGAAAAGGGCACTCATCTACTCTACTGTGTTTACTATGGGTTCCGAACAGTGAGCTTGCTCAGAACAAAAGAACTGTGCTTCCTACACACACGGGCCATATCTAGTTCAATTCTGCGTAGGAAACTGACAAGAACAGTAGCTCCTCTTAAGTCCAATACACTGTACTTGCTAGGAACAGACGCGAGTGCTACTTGCACTGTGTATGGCAATGGGAACGCAATAGTGACTCTTCTTACCAGAAA
Organism: Peromyscus eremicus; assembly: GCF_949786415.1. Classification (NCBI taxonomy): domain Eukaryota; kingdom Metazoa; phylum Chordata; class Mammalia; order Rodentia; family Cricetidae; genus Peromyscus; species Peromyscus eremicus. The sequence continues at coordinate 368,396 of NW_026734371.1, forward strand.
AAACTCTTGCTCGTAGGACCAGAAACTGCATGGGATTCAACTCCATGTAGGACTGGGAAACAAACACTAGCTCGCCTTACAAGAAACACACTTTGCTTTTGAGAAAAGAGCACTCTTCTACTCTACTGTGTTTCCTATAGGGCCAGAACAGTGAGCATTCTCAGAACAAAAGAACTGTGTTTCCTACACACACGGGCCATATCTAGTTCAATTCTGCTTAGGAAACTGACAAGAACAGTAGATCCTCTTCAGTCCAATACACTGTACATGCTGGGAACAGACGCCAGTGCTATTTGCCCTTGGTATGACAATGGGAGCGCAATAGTGACTCCTCTTACCAGAAAACAACTCTTGCTCGTAGGACCAAAAACTGCATGTGATTCAACTCCATTTAGGACTGTGAAACAAACACTAGCTCGCCTTACAAGAAACACACTCTACTTTTGAGAAAAGATCACTCTTCTACTCTACTGTGTTTCCAATAGTGCCAAAACAGTGAGCTTGCTCAGAACAAAAGAACTGTGCTTCCTACACACACGGCCATATCTAGTTCAATTCTGCTTAGGAAACTGACAAGAACAGTAGATCCTCTTCAGTCCAATACACTCTACATGCTGGGAACAGACGCCAGTGCTATTTGCCCTGTGTATGACAATGGGAGCGCAAAAGTAGCTCTTCTTACCAGAAAACAACTCTTGCTCATAGGACCAGAAACTGCATGGGATTCAACTCCATTTAGGACTGGGAAACAAACGCTAGCTCGCCTTACAATAAACACACCCTGCTTTTGAGAAAAGAGCACTCTTCTAATCTACTGTGTTTCCTATGGGGTCCAAAGAGTGAGCTTGCTCAGAACAAAAGAACTGTGCTTCCTACACACACGGGCCATATGTAGACCAATTCTGCTTAGGAAACTTATAAGAACAGTAGCTCCTCTTCAGTCCAATACACTGTACATGCTGGGAACAGACGCCAGTGCTATTTGCCCTGTGTATGACAATGGGAGCGCAATAGTGACTCTTCTTACCAGAAAAAGCTCTTGCTTGTAGGACCAGAAACTGCATGGGATTCAATTCCATTTAGGACTGGGAAACAAACACTAGCCTGCCTTACAAGAAACACACTCTTCTTTTGAGAAAAGGGCACTCATCTACTCTACTGTGTTTACTATGGGGTCTGAACAGTGAGCTTGCTCAGAACAAAGAACTGTGCTTCCTAAACACACGGGCCATATCTAGTTCAATTCTGCTTAGGAAACTGACAAAAACAGTAGCTACTCTTCAGTCCAATACATTGTACTTGCTGGGAACAGACGCGAGTGCTACTTGCACTGTGTATGGCAATGGGAACGCAATAGTGACTCTTCTTAACAGAAAAAACTCTTGCTCATAGGACCAGAAACTGCATGGGATTCAACTCCATGTAGGACTGGGAAACAAACACTAGCTCGCCTTACAAGAAACACACTTTGCTTTTGAGAAAAGAGCACTTATCTACTCTACTGTGTTTCCTATAGGGCCAGAACAGTGAGCATTCTCAGAACAAAAGAACTGTGTTTCCTACACACACGGGCCATACCTAGTTCAACTCTGCTTAGGAAACTGACAAGAAGAGTAGAACCTCTTTAGTCCAATACACTGTACATGCTGGGAACAGACGCCGGTGCTATTTGCCCTGGGTATGACAATGGGAGCGCAATAGTGATTCCTCTTACCAGAAAACAACTCTTGCTCGTAGGACCAAAAACTGCATGTGATTCAACTCCATTTAGGACTGGGAAAAAAAACGCTAGCTCGCCTTACAAGAAACACACTCTACTTTTGAGAAAAGATCACTCTTCTACTCTACTGTGTTTCCAATAGTGCCAAAACAGTGAGCTTGCTCAGAACAAAAGAACTGTGCTTCCTACACACACGGCCATATCTAGTTCAATTCTGCTTAGGAAACTGACAAGAACAGTAGATCCTCTTCAGTCCAATACACTCTACATGCTGGGAACAGACGCCAGTGCTATTTGCCCTGTGTATGACAATGGGAGCACAATAGTGACTCTTCTTACCAGAAAACAACTCTTGCTCATAGGACCAGAAACTGCATGGGATTCAACTCCATTTAGGACTGGGAAACAAACACTAGCTCGCCTTAAAAGAAACACACTCTGCATTTGAGAAAAGAGCACTCTACTACTCTACTGTGTTTCCTATTTGGTCCGAACAGTGAGCTTGCTCAGAAAAAAAGAACTATGATTCCTACACACACGGGCCATATCTAGTTCAACTCTGCTTAGGAAACTAACAAGAACAGTAGCTCCTCTTCAGTCAAATACACTGTACATGCTGGGAACAGACGCGAGTGCTATTTGCACTGTGTATGACAATGGGAGCACAATAGTGACTCTTCTTACCAGAAAACAACTCTTGCTCATAGGACCAAAACATGCATGTGATTCATCTCCATTTAGGACTGGGAAACAAACGCTAGCTCGCCTTACAAGAAACACACTCTGCTTTTGAGAAAAGAGCACTCTTCTACTCTAATGTGTTTCCTATGGGGTCTGAACTGTGAGCTTGCTCAGCACAAAACAACTGTGCTTCCTACACACACGGGCCATATCTAGTTCAACTCTGCTTAGGAAACTGACAAGAACAGTAGATCCTCTTCAGTCCAATACACTGTACATGCTGGGATCAGACGCCAGTGATATTTGCCCTGTGTATGACAATGGGAGCGAAATAGTAACTCTTCTTACCAGAAAACAACTCTTGCTCATAGGACCAGAAACTCCATGGGATTCAACTCCATTTAGGACTGGGAAACACACGCTAGCTCGCCTTACAATAAACACACCCTGCTTTTGAGAAAAGAGCACTCTTCTACTCTACTCTGTTTCCTATGGGGTCCAAAGGGTGAGATTGCTCAGAACAAAAGAACTGTGCTTCCTACACACACGGGCCATATCTAGATCAATTCTGCTTAGGAAACTGACAAGAACAGTAGATCCTCTTCAGTCCAATACACTGTACATGCTGGGAACAGACGCCAGTGCTATTTGCCCAGTATATGACAATGGAATCACAATAGTGACTCTTCTTACCAGAAAAATCTCTTGCTCGTAGGACCAGAAACTGCATGTGATTCAACTCCATTTAGGACTGGGAAACCAATGCTAGCTCGACTAACAAGAAACACACTCTGCTTTTGAGAAAAGAGCACTCTTCTACTCTACTGTGTTTACTATGGGTCCGAACAGTGAGCTTGCTCAGAACAAAAGAACTGTGCTTCTTACACACCCGGGCCATATCTAGTTCAACTCTGCTTAGGAAACTGACAAGAACAGTAGCTCCTCTTCAGTCCAATACACTGTACTTACTGGGAACAGACACGAGTGCTATATGCACTGTGTATGGCAATGGGAGCGCAATAGTGACTTTCGTTACCTGAAAACAACTCTTGCTCGAAGGACCAGAAAATGCATGGGATTCAACTCCATTTAGGACTGGGAAGCAAACGCTAGCTCGCCTTACAATAAACACACTCTTCTTTTGAGAAAAGAGCACTCTTCTAATCTACTGTGTTTCCTATGGGGTCCAAAGAGTGAGCTTGCTCAGAACAAAAGAACTGTGTTTCCTACACACACGGGCCATATCTAGTTCAATTCTACTTAGGATACTGACAAGAACAGTAGATCCTCTTCAGTCCAATACACTGTACATGCTGGGACAGACACCAGTGCTATTTGCCCTGTGTATGACAATGGGAGCACAATAGTGACTCTTCTTACCAGAAAAATCTCTTGCTCGTAGGACCAGAAACTGCATGTGATTCAACTCCATTTAGGACTGGGAAACAAACACTAGCCTGCCTTACAAGAAACACACTCTTCTTTTGAGAAAAGGGCACTCATCTACTCTACTGTGTTTACTATGGGGTCCGAACAGTGAGCTTGCTCAGAAAAAAAGAACTGTGCTTCCTACACACACGGGCCATATCTAGTTCAATTCTGCTTAGGAAACTGACAAGAACAGTAGCTCCTCTTCAGTCCAATACACTGTACTTGCTAGGAACAGACGCGAGTGCTACTTGCACTGTGTATGGCAATGGGAACGCAATAGTGACTCTTCTTACCAGAAAAAACTCTTGCTCGTAGGACCAGAAACTGCATGGCATTCAACTCCATGTAGGACTGGGAAACAAACACTAGCTCGCCTTACAAGAAACACACTTTGCTTTTGATAAAAGAGCACTCTTCTACTCTACTGTGTTTCCTATAGGGCCAGAACAGTGAGCATTCTCACAACAAAAGAACTGTGTTTCCTACACACACGGGCCATATCTAGTTCAACTCTGCTTAGGAAACTGACAAGAACAGTAGATCCTCTTCAGTCCAATACACTGTACATGCTGGGAACAGACGCCAGTGCTATTTGCCCTGGGTATGACAATGAAAGCGCAATAGTGACTCTTCTTACCAGAAAAATCTCTTGCTCGTAGGACCAGAAACTGCATGTGATTCAACTCCATTTAGGACTGGGAAACAAACACTAGCCTGCCTTACAAGAAACACACTCTTCTTTTGAGAAAAGGGCACTCATCTACTCTACTGTGTTTACTATGGGGTCCGAACAGTGAGCTTGCTCAGAACAAAAGAACTGTGCTTCCTACACACACGGGCCATATCTAGTTCAATTCTGCTTAGGAAACTGACAAGAACAGTAGCTCCTCTTCAGTCCAATACACTGTACTTGCTAGGAACAGACGCGAGTGCTACTTGCACTGTGTATGGCAATGGGAACGCAATAGTGACTCTTCTTACCAGAAAAAACTCTTGCTCGTAGGACCAGAAACTGCATGGCATTCAACTCCATGTAGGACTGGGAAACAAACACTAGCTCGCCTTACAAGAAACACACTTTGCTTTTGATTAAAGAGCACTCTTCTACTCTACTGTGTTTCCTATAGGGCCAGAACAGTGAGCATTCTCACAACAAAAGAACTGTGTTTCCTACACACACGGGCCATATCTAGTTCAACTCTGCTTAGGAAACTGACAAGAACAGTAGATCCTCTTCAGTCCAATACACTGTACATGCTGGGAACAGACGCCAGTGCTATTTGCCCTGTGTATGACAATTCGAGCACAATAGTGACTCTTCTTACCAGAAAAATCTCTTGCTCGTAGGACCAGAAATTGCATGGGATTCAACTCCATTTAGGACTGGGAAGCAAACGCTAGCTCGCCTTACAATAAACACACTCTGCTTTTGAGAAAAGAGCACTCTTCTAATCTACTGTGTTTCCTATGGGGTCCAAAGAGTGAGCTTGCTCAGAACAAAAGAACTGTGTTTCCTACACACACGGGCCATATCTAGTTCAATTCTACTTAGGATACTGACAAGAACAGTAGATCCTCTTCAGTCCAATACACTGTACATGCTGGGACAGACACCAGTGCTATTTGCCCTGTGTATGACAATGGGAGCACAATAGTGACTCTTCTTACCAGAAAAATCTCTTGCTCGTAGGACCAGAAACTGCATGTGATTCAACTCCATTTAGGACTGGGAAACAAACACTAGACTGCCTTACAAGAAACACACTCTTCTTTTGAGAAAAGGGCACTCATCTACTCTACTGTGTTTACTATGGGGTCCGAACAGTGAGCTTGCTCAGAACAAAAGAACTGTGCTTCCTACACACACGGGCCATATCTAGTTCAATTCTGCTTAGGAAACACACAAGAACAGTAGATCCTCTTCAGTCCAATACACTGTACATGCTGGGAACAGACGCCAGTGCTATTTGCCCTGTGTATGACAATGGGAGCGCAATACTAACTCTTCTTACCAGAAAACAACTCTTGCTCGTAGGACCAGAAACTGCATGGGATTCAACTCCATTTAGGACTGGGAAACAAACGCTAGCTTGCCTTACAAGAAACACACTCTGCTTTTGAGAAAAAGGCACTCTTCAACTCCACTGTGTTTCCTGTGGGGTCCGAACAGTGAGCTTGCTCAGAACAAAAGAAATGTGCTTTCTACACACACGGGCCATATCTAGTTCAACTCTGCTTAGGAAACTGACAAGAACAGTAGATCCTCTTCAGTCCAATACACTGTACATGCTGGGAACAGACGCCAGTGCTATTTGCCCTGGGTATGAAAATGGGAGCGCAATAGTGACTCTTCTTACCAGAAAACAACTCTTGCTAGTAGGACCAGAAATTGCATGTGATTCAACTCCATTTAGGACTGGGAAACAAACGCTAGCTCACCTTACAAGAAACACACTCTGCTTTTGAGAAAAGGGCACTCTTCTACTCTACTGTGTTTCCTATGGGGACGGAACATTGAGCTTGCTCAGAACAAAAGAATTGTGCTTCCTATGAACACGGGCCATATCTAGTTCAACTCTGCTTAGGAAATGGACAAGAACAGTAGATAATCTTCAGTCCAATACACTGTACATTTTGGGAACAGACGCCAGTGCTATTTGCCCTGTGTATGACAATGGGAGCGCAATAGTGACTCTTCTTACCAGAAAACAACTCTTGCTCATAGGACCAGAAACTGCATGTGATTCAACGCCATTTAGGACTGGGAAACCAACGCTAGCTCGACTAACAAGAAACACACTCTGCTTTTGAGAAAAGAGAACTCCTCTACTCTACTGTGTTTCCTATAGTGCCAGAACTGTGAGCTTGCTCAGAACAAAAGAACTGTGCTTCCTACACACACGTGCCATATCTAGTTCAACTCTGCTTAGGATACTGACAAGAACAGTAGATCCTCTTCAGTCCAATACACTGTACATGCTGGGAACAGACGCCAGTGCTATTTGCCCTGTGTCTGACAATCGGAGAGCAATAGTGACTCTTCTTACCAGAAAACAACTCTTGCTCGTAGGACCAGAAACTGCATGGGATTCAATTCCATTTAGGACTGGGAAACAAATGCAAGCTCGCCTTACAATAAACACACTCTGCTTTTGAGAAAAGAGCACTCTTCTACTCTACTGTGTTTCCTATGGCAACCGAACAGTGACCTTGCTCAGAACAAAAGAACTGTGCTTCCTAGGAACACGGGCCATATGTAGTTCAACTCTGCTTAGGAAACTGACAAGAACAGTAGATCCTCTTTGGTCCAATACACTGTACATGTTGGGAAAAGACGCCAGTGCTATTTGCCCTGTGTTTGACAATGGGAGGGCAATAGTGACTGTTCTTACCAGAAAATAACTCTTGCTCCTATGACCAGAAACTGCATGTGATTCAACTCCATTTCGGACTGGGAAACCAACGCTAGCTCGCCTACCAAGAAACACACTCTGCTTTTGAGAAAAGGGCACTCTTCTACTCTACTGTGTTTCCTATGGGGTCCGAACAGAGAGCTTGCTCAGAACAAAAGAACTGTGCTTCCTACACACACGGGCCATATCTAGTTCAATTCTGTTTTGGAAACTGACAAGAACAGCAGCTCCTCTTCAGTCCAATGCACTGTTCTTGCTAGGAACAGACACGAGTGCTACTTGCACTGTGTATGGCAATGGGAGCGCAGTAGTGACTTTCCTTACCAGAAAACAACTCTTGCTCATAGGACCAAATTATGCATGTGATACAACTCCATTTAGGACTGTGAAACAAACGCTAGCTCGCCTTACAAGAAACACACTCTGCTTTTGAGAAAAGAGCACTCTTCTACTCTACTGTGTTTCCTATAGGGCCAGAACAGTGAGCATTCTCACAACAAAAGAACTGTGTTTCCTACACACACGGGCCATATCTAGTTCAACTCTGCTTAGGAAACTGACAAGAACAGTAGATCCTCTTCAGTCCAATACACTGTACATGCTGGGAACAGACGCCAGTGCTATTTGCCCTGTGTATGACAATGCGAGCACAATAGTGACTCTTCTTACCAGAAAAATCTCTTGCTCGTAGGACCAGAAATTGCATGTGATTCAACTCCATTTAGGACTAGGAAACAAACACTAGCCTGCCTTACAAGAAACACACTCTTCTTTTGAGAAAAGGGCACTCATCTACTCTACTGTGTTTACTATGGGGTCCGAACAGTGAGCTTGCTCAGAACAAATGAACTGTGCTTCCTACACACACGGGCCATATCTAGTTCAATTCTGCTTAGGAAACTGACAAGAACAGTAGCTCCTCTTCAGTCCAATACACTGTACTTGCTAGGAACAGACGCGAGTGCTACTTGCACTGTGTATGGCAATGGGAACGCAATAGTGACTCTTCTTACCAGAAAAAACTCATGCTCGTAGGACCAGAAACTGCATGGGATTCAACTCCATGTAGGACTGGGAAACAAACACTAGCTCGCCTTACAAGAAACACACTTTGCTTTTGATAAAAGAGCACCCTTCTACTCTACTGTGTTTCCTATAGGGCCAGAACAGTGAGCATTCTCACAACAAAAGAACTGTGTTTCCTACACACACGGGCCATATCTAGTTCAACTCTGCTTAGGAAACTGACAAGAACAGTAGATCCTCTTCAGTCCAATACACTGTACATGCTGGGAACAGACGCCAGTGCTATTTGCCCTGGGTATGACAATGGGAGTGCAATAGTGACTCCTCTTACCAGAAAACATCTCTTGCTCATAGGACCAAAAACTGCATGTGATTCAACTCCATTTAGGACTGTGAAACAAACGCTAGCTCGCCTTACAAGAAACACACTCTACTTTTGAGAAAAGATCACTCTTCTACTCTACTGTGTTTCCAATAGTGCCAAAACAGTGAGCTTGCTCAGAACAAAAGAACTGTGCTTCCTACACACACGGGCCATATCTAGTTCAATTCTGCTTAGGAAACTGACAAGAACAGTAGCTCCTCTTCAGTCCAATACACTGTACTTGCTAGGAACAGACGCGAGTGCTACTTGCACTGTGTATGGCAATGGGAACGCAATAGTGACTCTTCTTACCAGAAAAAACTCTTGCTCGTAGGACCAGAAACTGCATGGCATTCAACTCCATGTAGGACTGGGAAACAAACACTAGCTCGCTTTACAAGAAACACACTTTGCTTTTGATAAAAGAGCACTCTTCTACTCTACTGTGTTTCCTATAGGGCCAGAACAGTGAGCATTCTCACAACAAAAGAACTGTGTTTCCTACACACACGGGCCATATCTAGTTCAACTCTGCTTAGGAAACTGACAAGAACAGTAGATCCTCTTCAGTCCAATACACTGTACATGCTGGGAACAGACGACAGTGCTATTTGCCCTGTGTATGACAATGCGAGCACAAGAGTGACTCTTCTTACCAGAATAATCTCTTGCTCGTAGGACCAGAAATTGCATGTGATTCAACTCCATTTAGGACTAGGAAACAAACACTAGCCTGCCTTACAACAAACACACTCTTCTTTTGAGAAAAGGGCACTCATCTACTCTACTGTGTTTACTATGGAGTCCGAACAGTGAGCTTGCTCAGAACAAAAGAACTGTGCTTCCTACACACACGGGCCATATCTAGTTCAATTCTGCTTAGGAAAGTGACAAGAACAGTAGCTCCTCTTCAGTCCAATACACTGTACTTGCTAGGAACAGACGCGAGTGCTACTTGCACTTTGTATGGCAATGGGAACTCAATAGTGACTCTTCTTACCAGAAAAAACTCATGCTCGTAGGACCAGAAACTGCATGGGATTCAACTCCATGTAGGACTGGGAAACAAACACTAGCTCGCCTTACAAGAAACACACTTTGCTTTTGATAAAAGAGCACTCTTCTACTCTACTGTGTTTCCTATAGGGCCAGAACAGTGAGCATTCTCACAACAAAAGAACTGTGTTTCCTACACACACGGGCCATATCTAGTTCAACTCTGCTTAGGAAACTGACAAGAACAGTAGATCCTCTTCAGTCCAATACACTGTACATGCTGGGAACAGACGCCAGTGCTATTTGCCCTGGGTATGACAATGGGAGCGCAATAGTGACTCCTCTTACCAGAAAACATCTCTTGCTCATAGGACCAAAAACTGCATGTGATTCAACTCCATTTAGGACTGTGAAACAAACGCTAGCTCGCCTTACAAGAAACACACTCTACTTTTGAGAAAAGATCACTCTTCTACTCTACTGTGTTTCCAATAGTGCCAAAACAGTGAGCTTGCTCAGAACAAAAGAACTGTGCTTCCTACACACACGGCCATATCTAGTTCAATTCTGCTTAGGGAACTGACAAGAACAGTAGATCCTGTTCAGTCCAATACACTGGACATGCTGGGAACAGACGCCAGTGCTATTTGCCCTGGGTATGAAAATGGGAGCGCAATAGTGACTCTTCTTACCAGAAAACAACTCTTGCTCGTAGGACCAGAAACTGCATGTGATTCAACTCCATTTAGGACTGGGAAGCAAACGCTAGCTCACCTTACAAGAAACACACTCTGCTTTTGAGAAAAGGGCACTCTTCTACTCTACTGTGTTTCCTATGTGGATGGAACAGTGAGCTTGCTCAGAACAAAAGAATTGTGCTTCCTACGAACACGGGCCATATCTAGTTCAACTCTGCTTAGGTAATGGACAAGAACAGTAGATCCTTTTCAATCCAATACACTGTACATGCTGGGAACAGACGCCAGTGCTATTTGCCCTGTGTATGACAACGGGAGCACAATAGTGACTCTTATTACCAGAAAACAACTCTTGCTCGTAGGACCAGAAACTGCATAGGATTCAACTCCATTTAGGACTGGGAAACAAACGCTAGCTCGCCTTACAAGAAACACACTCTGCTTTTGAGAAAAGAGCACTCTTCTAATCTACGGTGTTTCCAATAGTGCCAAAACAGTGAGCTTGCTCAGAACAAAAGAACTGTGCTTCCTACACACACGGGCCATATCTAGTTCAATTCTGCTTAGGAAACTGACAAGAACAGTAGCTCCTCTTCAGTCCAATACACTGTACTTGCTAGGAACAGACGCGAGTGCTACTTGCGCTGTGTATGGCAATGGGAACGCAATAGTGACTCTTCTTACCAGAAAAAACTCTTGCTCGTAGGACCAGAAACTGCATGGCATTCAACTCCATGTAGGACTGGGAAACAAACACTAGCTCGCTTTACAAGAAACACACTTTGCTTTTGATAAAAGAGCACTCTTCTACTCTACTGTGTTTCCTATAGGGCCAGAACAGTGAGCATTCTCACAACAAAAGAACTGTGTTTCCTACACACACGGGCCATATCTAGTTCAACTCTGCTTAGGAAACTGACAAGAACAGTAGATCCTCTTCAGTCCAATACACTGTACATGCTGGGAACAGACGACAGTGCTATTTGCCCTGTGTATGACAATGCGAGCACAATAGTGACTCTTCTTACCAGAAAAATCTCTTGCTCGTAGGACCAGAAATTGCATGTGATTCAACTCCATTTAGGACTAGGAAACAAACACTAGCCTGCCTTACAAGAAACACACTCTTCATTTGAGAAAAGGGCACTCATCTACTCTACTGTGTTTCCAATAGTGCCAAAACAGTGAGCTTGCTCAGAACAAAAGAACTGTGCTTCCTACACACACGGCCATATCTAGTTCAATTCTGCTTAGGGAACTGACAAGAACAGTAGATCCTGTTCAGTCCAATACACTGGACATGCTGGGAACAGACGCCAGTGCTATTTGCCCTGGGTATGAAAATGGGAGCGCAATAGTGACTCTTCTTACCAGAAAAAACTCATGCTCGTAGGACCAGAAACTGCATGGGATTCAACTCCATGTAGGACTGGGAAACAAACACTAGCTCGCCTTACAAGAAACACACTTTGCTTTTGATAAAAGAGCACTCTTCTACTCTACTGTGTTTCCTATAGGGCCAGAACAGTGAGCATTCTCACAACAAAAGAACTGTGTTTCCTACACACACGGGCCATATCTAGTTCAACTCTGCTTAGGAAACTGACAAGAACAGTAGATCCTCTTCAGTCCAATACACTGTACATGCTGGGAACAGACGCCAGTGCTATTTGCCCTGGGTATGACAATGGGAGCGCAATAGTGACTCCTCTTACCAGAAAACATCTCTTGCTCATAGGACCAAAAACTGCATGTGATTCAACTCCATTTAGGACTGTGAAACAAACGCTAGCTCGCCTTACAAGAAACACACTCTACTTTTGAGAAAAGATCACTCTTCTACTCTACTGTGTTTCCAATAGTGCCAAAACAGTGAGCTTGCTCAGAACAAAAGAACTGTGCTTCCTACACACACGGCCATATCTAGTTCAATTCTGCTTAGGGAACTGACAAGAACAGTAGATCCTGTTCAGTCCAATACACTGGACATGCTGGGAACAGACGCCAGTGCTATTTGCCCTGGGTATGAAAATGGGAGCGCAATAGTGACTCTTCTTACCAGAAAACAACTCTTGCTCGTAGGACCAGAAACTGCATGTGATTCAACTCCATTTAGGACTGGGAAGCAAACGCTAGCTCACCTTACAAGAAACACACTCTGCTTTTGAGAAAAGGGCACTCTTCTACTCTACTGTGTTTCCTATGTGGATGGAACAGTGAGCTTGCTCAGAACAAAAGAATTGTGCTTCCTACGAACACGGGCCATATCTAGTTCAACTCTGCTTAGGTAATGGACAAGAACAGTAGATCCTTTTCAATCCAATACACTGTACATGCTGGGAACAGACGCCAGTGCTATTTGCCCTGTGTATGACAACGGGAGCACAATAGTGACTCTTATTACCAGAAAACAACTCTTGCTCGTAGGACCAGAAACTGCATAGGATTCAACTCCATTTAGGACTGGGAAACAAACGCTAGCTCGCCTTACAAGAAACACACTCTGCTTTTGAGAAAAGAGCACTCTTCTAATCTACTGTGTTTCCAATAGTGCCAAAACAGTGAGCTTGCTCAGAACAAAAGAACTGTGCTTCCTACACACACGGGCCATATCTAGTTCAATTCTGCTTAGGAAACTGACAAGAACAGTAGCTCCTCTTCAGTCCAATACACTGTACTTGCTAGGAACAGACGCGAGTGCTACTTGCGCTGTGTATGGCAATGGGAACGCAATAGTGACTCTTCTTACCAGAAAAAACTCTTGCTCGTAGGACCAGAAACTGCATGGCATTCAACTCCATGTAGGACTGGGAAACAAACACTAGCTCGCTTTACAAGAAACACACTTTGCTTTTGATAAAAGAGCACTCTTCTACTCTACTGTGTTTCCTATAGGGCCAGAACAGTGAGCATTCTCACAACAAAAGAACTGTGTTTCCTACACACACGGGCCATATCTAGTTCAACTCTGCTTAGGAAACTGACAAGAACAGTAGATCCTCTTCAGTCCAATACACTGTACATGCTGGGAACAGACGACAGTGCTATTTGCCCTGTGTATGACAATGCGAGCACAATAGTGACTCTTCTTACCAGAAAAATCTCTTGCTCGTAGGACCAGAAATTGCATGTGATTCAACTCCATTTAGGACTAGGAAACAAACACTAGCCTGCCTTACAAGAAACACACTCTTCATTTGAGAAAAGGGCACTCATCTACTCTACTGTGTTTCCAATAGTGCCAAAACAGTGAGCTTGCTCAGAACAAAAGAACTGTGCTTCCTACACACACGGCCATATCTAGTTCAATTCTGCTTAGGGAACTGACAAGAACAGTAGATCCTGTTCAGTCCAATACACTGGACATGCTGGGAACAGACGCCAGTGCTATTTGCCCTGGGTATGAAAATGGGAGCGCAATAGTGACTCTTCTTACCAGAAAAAACTCATGCTCGTAGGACCAGAAACTGCATGGGATTCAACTCCATGTAGGACTGGGAAACAAACACTAGCTCGCCTTACAAGAAACACACTTTGCTTTTGATAAAAGAGCACTCTTCTACTCTACTGTGTTTCCTATAGGGCCAGAACAGTGAGCATTCTCACAACAAAAGAACTGTGTTTCCTACACACACGGGCCATATCTAGTTCAACTCTGCTTAGGAAACTGACAAGAACAGTAGATCCTCTTCAGTCCAATACAGTGTACATGCTGGGAACAGACGCCAGTGCTATTTGCCCTGGGTATGACAATGGGAGCGCAATAGTGACTCCTCTTACCAGAAAACATCTCTTGCTCATAGGACCAAAAACTGCATGTGATTCAACTCCATTTAGGACTGTGAAACAAACACTAGCTCGCCTTACAAGAAACACACTCTACTTTTGAGAAAAGATCACTCTTCTACTCTACTGTGTTTCCAATAGTGCCAAAACAGTGAGCTTGCTCAGAACAAAAGAACTGTGCTTCCTACACACACGGCCATATCTAGTTCAATTCTACTTAGGAAACTCACAAGAACAGCAGATCCTCTTCAGTCCAATACACTGTACATGCTGGGAACAGACGCCAGTGCTATTTGCCCTGTGTATGACAATGGGAGCACAATATTAACTCTTTTTACCAGAAAACAACTCTTGCTCGTAGGACCAGAAACTGCATGGGATTCAACTCCATTTAGGACTGGGAAACAAACGCTAGCTTGCCTTACAAGAAACACACTCTGCTTTTGAGAAAAGGGCACTCTTCAACTCCACTGTGTTTCCTGTGGGGTCCGAACAGTGAGCTTGCTCAGAACAAAAGAAATGTGCTTCCTACACTCACGGGCCATATCTAGTTCAACTCTGCTTAGGAAACTGACAAGAACAGTAGATCCTGTTCAGTCCAATACACTGTACATGCTGGGAACAGAAGCCAGTGCTATTTGCCCTGTGTATGACAATGGGAGCGCAATAGTGACTCTTCTTACCAGAAAAACTCTTGCTCGTAGGACCAGAAACTGCATGTGATTCAATTCCATTTAGCACTGGGAAACAAACACTAGCCTGCCTTACAAGAAACACACTCTTCTTTTGAGAAAAGGGCACTCATCTACTCTACTGTGTTTCCTATGGGGTCCGAACAGTAAGCTTGCTCAGAACAAAGAACTGTGCTTCCTAAACACACGGGCCATATCTAGTTCAATTCTGCTTAGGAAACTGACAATAACAGTAGCTCCTCTTCAGTCCAATACACTGTACTTGCTAGGAACAGACGCGAGTGCTACTTGCACTGTGTATGGCAATGGGAGCGCAATAGTGACTCTTCTTACCAGAAAAAACTCTTGCTCATAGGACCAGAAACTGCATGGGATTCAACTCCATGTAGGACTGGGAAACAAACACTAGCTCGCCTTACAAGAAACACACTTTGCTTTTGAGAAAAGAGCACTCTTCTACTCTACTGTGTTTCCTATAGGGCCAGAACAGTGAGCATTCTCAGAACAAAAGAACTGTGTATCCTACACACACGGGCCATATCTAGTTCAACTCTGCTTAGGAAACTGACAAGAACAGTAGATCCTCTTCAGTCCAATACACTGTACATGCTGGGAACAGACGCCAGTGCTATTTGCCCTGGGTATGAAAATGGGAGCGCAATAGTGACTCTTCTTACCAGAAAACAACTCTTGCTAGTAGGACCAGAAACTGCATGTGATTCAACTCCATTTAGGACTGGGAAACAAACGCTAGCTCACCTTACAAGAAACACACTCTGCTTTTGAGAAAAGGGCACTCTTCTACTCTACTGTGTTTCCTATGGGGACGGAACAGTGAGCTTGCTCAGAACAAAAGAATTGTGCTTCCTACGAACACGGGCCATATCTAGTTCAACTCTGCTTAGGAAATGGACAAGAACAGTAGATAATCTTCAGTCCAATACACTGTACATTTTGGGAACAGACGCCAGTGCTATTTCCCCTGTGTATGACAATGGGAGCGCAATAGTGACTCTTCTTACCAGAAAACAACTCTTGCTCGTAGGACCAGAAACTGCATGTGATTCAATGCCATTTAGGACTGGGAAACCAACGCTAGCTCGACTAACAAGAAACACACTCTGCTTTTGAGAAAAGAGAACTCTTCTACTCTACTGTGTTTCCTATAGTGCCAGAACTGTGAGCTTGCTCAGAACAAAAGAACTGTGCTTCCTACACACACGTGCCATATCTAGTTCAACTCTGCTTAGGATACTGACAAGAACAGTAGATCCTCTTCAGTCCAATACACTGTACATGCTGGGAACAGACGCCAGTGCTATTTGCCCTGTGTATGACAATGGGAGCGCAATAGTGACTCTTCTTACCAGAAAACAACTCTTGCTCGTAGGACCAGTAACTGCATGGGATTCAATTCCATTTAGGACTGGGAAACAAATGCAAGCTCGCCTTACAATAAACACACTCTGCTTTTGAGAAAAGAGCACTCTTCTACTCTACTGTGTTTCCTATGGCAACCGAACAGTGACCTTGCTCAGAACAAAAGAACTGTGCTTCCTACGAACACGGGCCATATGTAGTTCAACTCTGCTTAGGAAACTGACAAGAACAGTAGATCCTCTTTGGTCCAATACACTGTACATGTTGGGAACAGACGCCAGCGCTATTTGCCCTGTGTTTGACAATGGGAGGGCAATAGTGACTGTTCTTACCAGAAAATAACTCTTGCTCCTAGGACCAGAAACTGCATGGGATTCAACTCCATGTAGGACTGGGAAACAAACACTAGCTCGCCTTACAAGAAACACACTTTGCTTTTGATAAAAGAGCACTCTTCTACTCTACTGTGTTTCCTATAGGGCCAGAACAGTGAGCATTCTCACAACAAAAGAACTGTGTTTCCTACACACACGGGCCATATCTAGTTAAACTCTGCTTAGGAAACTGACAAGAACAGTAGATCCTCTTCAGTCCAATACACTGTACATGCTGGGAACAGACGCCAGTGCTATTTGCCCTGGGTATGACAATGGGAGCACAATAGTGACTCCTCTTACCAGAAAACATCTCTTGCTCATAGGACCAAAAACTGCATGTGATTCAACTCCATTTAGGACTGTGAAACAAACGCTAGCTCGCCTTACAAGAAACACACTCTACTTTTGAGAAAAGAGCACTCTTCTACTCACTGTGTTTCCAATAGTGCCAAAACAGTGAGCTTGCTCAGAACAAAAGAACTGTGCTTCCTACACACACGGCCATATCTAGTTCAATTCTGCTTAGGAAACTGACAAGAACAGTAGATCCTGTTCAGTCCAATACACTGGACATGCTGGGTACAGACGCCAGTGCTATTTGCCCTGGGTATGAAAATGGGAGCGCAATAGTGACTCTTCTTACCAGAAAACAACTCTTGCTCGTAGGACCAGAAACTGCATGTGATTCAACTCCATTTAGGACTGGGAAGCAAACGCTAGCTCACCTTACAAGAAACACACTCTGCTTTTGAGAAAAGGGCACTCTTCTACTCTACTGTGTTTCCTATGTGGATGGAACAGTGAGCTTGCTCAGAACAAAAGAATTGTGCTTCCTACGAACACAGGCCATATCTAGTTCAACTCTGCTTAGGTAATGGACAAGAACAGTAGATCCTTTTCAGTCCAATACACTGTACATGCTGGGAACAGACGCCAGTGCTATTTGCACTGTGTATGACAACGGGAGCACAATAGTGACTCTTATTACCAGAAAACAACTCTTGCTCGTAGGACCAGAAACTGCATAGGATTCAACTCCATTTAGGACTTGGAAACAAACACTAGCCTGCCTTACAAGAAACACACTCTTCTTTTGAGAAAAGGGCACTCATCTACTCTACTGTGTTTACTATGGGGTCCGAACAGTGAGCTTGCTCAGAACAAAAGAACTGTGCTTCCTACACACACGGGCCATATCTAGTTCAATTCTGCTTAGGAAACTGACAAGAACAGTAGCTCCTCTTCAGTCCAATACACTGTACTTGCTAGGAACAGACGCGAGTGCTACTTGCACTGTGTATGGCAATGGGAACGCAATAGTGACTCTTCTTACCAGAAAAAACTCATGCTCGTAGGACCAGAAACTGCATGGTATTCAACTCCATGTAGGACTGGGAAACAAACACTAGCTCGCCTTACAAGAAACACACTTTGCTTTTGATAAAAGAGCACTCTTCTACTCTACTGTGTTTCCTATAGGGCCAGAACAGTGAGCATTCTCACAACAAAAGAACTGTGTTTCCTACACACACGGGCCATATCTAGTTCAACTCTGCTTAGGATACTGACAAGAACAGTAGATCCTCTTCAGTCCAATACACTGTACATGCTGGGAACAGACGCCAGTGCTATTTGCCCTGTGTATGACAATGGGAGCACAATAGTGACTCTTCTTACCAGAAAACAACTCTTGCTCGTAGGACCAGTAACTGCATGGGATTCAATTCCATTTAGGACTGGGAAACAAATGCAAGCTCGCCTTACAATAAACACACTCTGCTTTTGAGAAAAGAGCACTCTTCTACTCTACTGTGTTTCCTATGGCAACCGAACAGTGACCTTGCTCAGAACAAAAGAACTGTGCTTCCTACGAACACGGGCCATATGTAGTTCAACTCTGCTTAGGAAACTGACAAGAACAGTAGATCCTCTTTGGTCCAATACACTGTACATGTTGGGAACAGACGCCAGCGCTATTTGCCCTGTGTTTGACAATGGGAGGGCAATAGTGACTGTTCTTACCAGAAAATAACTCTTGCTCCTAGGACCAGAAACTGCATGGGATTCAACTCCATGTAGGACTGGGAAACAAACACTAGCTCGCCTTACAAGAAACACACTTTGCTTTTGATAAAAGAGCACTCTTCTACTCTACTGTGTTTCCTATAGGGCCAGAACAGTGAGCATTCTCACAACAAAAGAACTGTGTTTCCTACACACACGGGCCATATCTAGTTAAACTCTGCTTAGGAAACTGACAAGAACAGTAGATCCTCTTCAGTCCAATACACTGTACATGCTGGGAACAGACGCCAGTGCTATTTGCCCTGGGTATGACAATGGGAGCACAATAGTGACTCCTCTTACCAGAAAACATCTCTTGCTCATAGGACCAAAAACTGCATGTGATTCAACTCCATTTAGGACTGTGAAACAAACACTAGCTCGCCTTACAAGAAACACACTCTACTTTTGAGAAAAGAGCACTCTTCTACTCACTGTGTTTCCAATAGTGCCAAAACAGTGAGCTTGCTCAGAACAAAAGAACTGTGCTTCCTACACACACGGCCATATCTAGTTCAATTCTGCTTAGGAAACTGACAAGAACAGTAGATCCTGTTCAGTCCAATACACTGGACATGCTGGGTACAGACGCCAGTGCTATTTGCCCTGGGTATGAAAATGGGAGCGCAATAGTGACTCTTCTTACCAGAAAACAACTCTTGCTCGTAGGACCAGAAACTGCATGTGATTCAACTCCATTTAGGACTGGGAAGCAAACGCTAGCTCACCTTACAAGAAACACACTCTGCTTTTGAGAAAAGGGCACTCTTCTACTCTACTGTGTTTCCTATGTGGATGGAACAGTGAGCTTGCTCAGAACAAAAGAATTGTGCTTCCTACGAACACAGGCCATATCTAGTTCAACTCTGCTTAGGTAATGGACAAGAACAGTAGATCCTTTTCAGTCCAATACACTGTACATGCTGGGAACAGACGCCAGTGCTATTTGTACTGTGTATGACAACGGGAGCACAATAGTGACTCTTATTACCAGAAAACAACTCTTGCTCGTAGGACCAGAAACTGCATAGGATTCAACTCCATTTAGGACTTGGAAACAAACACTAGCCTGCCTTACAAGAAACACACTCTTCTTTTGAGAAAAGGGCACTCATCTACTCTACTGTGTTTACTATGGGGTCCGAACAGTGAGCTTGCTCAGAACAAAAGAACTGTGCTTCCTACACACACGGGCCATATCTAGTTCAATTCTGCTTAGGAAACTGACAAGAACAGTAGCTCCTCTTCAGTCCAATACACTGTACTTGCTAGGAACAGACGCGAGTGCTACTTGCACTGTGTATGGCAATGGGAACGCAATAGTGACTCTTCTTACCAGAAAAAACTCATGCTCGTAGGACCAGAAACTGCATGGTATTCAACTCCATGTAGGACTGGGAAACAAACACTAGCTCGCCTTACAAGAAACACACTTTGCTTTTGATAAAAGAGCACTCTTCTACTCTACTGTGTTTCCTATAGGGCCAGAACAGTGAGCATTCTCACAACAAAAGAACTGTGTTTCCTACACACACGGGCCATATCTAGTTCAACTCTGCTTAGGAAACTGACAAGAACAGTAGATCCTCTTCAGTCCAATACACTGTACATGCTGGGAACAGACGCCAGTGCTATTTGCCCTGGGTATGACAATGGGAGCGCAATAGTGACTCCTCTTACCAGAAAACATCTCTTGCTCATAGGACCAAAAACTGCATGTGATTCAACTCCATTTAGGACTGTGAAACAAACACTAGCTCGCCTTACAAGAAACACACTCTACTTTTGACAAAAGATCACTCTTCTACTCTACTGTGTTTCCAATAGTGCCAAAACAGTGAGCTTGCTCAGAACAAACGAACTGTGCTTCCTACACACACGGCCATATCTAGTTCAATTCTGCTTAGGAAACTCACAAGAACAGTAGATCCTTTTCAGTCCAATACACTGTACATACTGGGAACAGACGCCAGTGCTATTTGCCCTGTGTATGACAATGGGAGCGCAATACTAACTCTTCTTACCAGAAAACAACTCTTGCTCGTAGGACCAGAAACTGCATGGGATTCAACTCCATTTAGGACTGGGAAACAAACTCTAGCTTGCCTTACAAGAAACACACTCTGCTTTTGAGAAAAGGGCACTCTTCAACTCCACTGTGTTTCCTGTGGGGTCCGAACAGTGAGCTTGCTCAGAACAAAAGAAATGTGCTTCCTACACTCACGGGCCATATCTAGTTCAACTCTGCTTAGGAAACTGACAAGAACAGTAGATCCTGTTCAGTCCAATACACTGTACATGCTGGGAACAGAAGCCAGTGCTATTTGCCCTGTGTATGACAATGGGAGCGCAATAGTGACTCTTCTTACCAGAAAAACTCTTGCTCGTAGGACCAGAAACTGCATGTGATTCAATTCCATTTAGGACTGGGAAACAAACACTAGCCTGCCTTACAAGAAACACACTCTTCTTTTGAGAAAAGGGCACTCATCTACTCTACTGTGTTTCCTATGGGGTCCGAACAGTAAGCTTGCTCAGAACAAAGAACTGTGCTTCCTAAACACACGGGCCATATCTAGTTCAATTCTGCTTAGGAAACTGACAAGAACAGTAGCTCCTCTTCAGTCCAATACACTGTACTTGCTAGGAACAGACGCGAGTGCTACTTGCACTGTGTATGGCAATGGGAGCGCAATAGTGACTCTTCTTACCAGAAAAAACTCTTGCTCATAGGACCAGAAACTGCATGGGATTCAACTCCATGTAGGACTGGGAAACAAACACTAGCTCGCCTTACAAGAAACACACTTTGCTTTTGAGAAAAGAGCACTCTTCTACTCTACTGTGTTTCCTATAGGGCCAGAACAGTGAGCATTCTCAGAACAAAAGAACTGTGTTTCCTACACACACGGGCCATATCTAGTTCAACTCTGCTTAGGAAACTGACAAGAACAGTAGACTCTTCAGTCCAATACACTGTACATGCTGGGAACAGACGCCAGTGCTATTTGCCCTGGGTATGAAAATGGGAGCGCAATAGTGACTCTTCTTACCAGAAAACAACTCTTGCTAGTAGGACCAGAAACTGCATGTGATTCAACTCCATTTAGGACTGGGAAACAAACGCTAGCTCACCTTACAAGAAACACACTCTCTGCTTTTGAGAAAAGGGCACTCTTCTACTCTACTGTGTTTCCTATGGGGACGGAACAGTGAGCTTGCTCAGAACAAAAGAATTGTGCTTCCTACAAACACGGGCCATATCTAGTTCAACTCTGCTTAGGAAATGGACAAGAACAGTAGATAATCTTCAGTCCAATACACTGTACATTTTGGGAACAGACGCCAGTGCTATTTGCCCTGTGTATGACAATGGGAGCGCAATAGTGACTCTTCTTACCAGAAAACAACTCTTGCTCGTAGGACCAGAAACTGTATGTGATTCAACGCCATTTACGACTGGGAAACCAACGCTAGCTCGACTAACAAGAAACACACTCTGCTTTTGAGAAAAGAGAACTCTTCTACTCTACTGTGTTTCCTATAGTGCCAGAACTGTGAGCTTGCTCAGAACAAAAGAACTGTGCTTCCTACACACACGTGCCATATCTAGTTCAACTCTGCTTAGGATACTGACAAGAACAGTAGATCCTCTTCAGTCCAATACACTGTACATGCTGGGAACAGACGCCAGTGCTATTTGCCCTGTGTATGACAATGGGAGCGCAATAGTGACTCTTCTTACCAGAAAACAACTCTTGCTCATAGGACCAGAAACTGCATGGGATTCAATTCCATTTAGGACTGGGAAACAAATGCAAGCTCGCCTTACAATAAACACACTCTGCTTTTGAGAAAAGAGCACTCTTCTACTCTACTGTGTTTCCTATGGCAACCGAACAGTGACCTTGCTCAGAACAAAAGAACTGTGCTTCCTACGAACACGGGGCATATGTAGTTCAACTCTGCTTAGGAAACTGACAAGAACAGTAGATCCTCTTCGGTCCAATACACTGTACATGTTGGGAACAGACGCCAGCGCTATTTGCCCTGTGTTTGACAATGGGAGGGCAATAGTGACTGTTCTTACCAGAAAATAACTCTTGCTCCTAGGACCAGAAACTGCATGGGATTCAACTCCATGTAGGACTGGGAAACAAAGACTAGCTCGCCTTACAAGAAACACACTTTGCTTTTGATAAAAGAGCACTCTTCTACTCTAATGTGTTTCCTATAGTGCCAGAACAGTGAGCATTCTCACAACAAAAGAACTGTGTTTCCTACACACACGTGCCATATCTAGTTCAACTCTGCTTAGGAAACTGACAAGAACAGTAGATCCTCTTCAGTCCAATACACTGTACATGCTGGGAACAGAAGCCAGTGCTATTTGCCCTGTGTATGACAATGCGAGCGCAATAGTGACTCTTCTTACCAGAAAAATCTCTTGCTCGTAGGACCAGAAATTGCATGTGATTCAACTCCATTTAGGACTAGGAAACAAACACTAGCCTGCCTTACAAGAAACACACTCTTCTTTTGAGAAAAGGGCACTCATCTACTCTACTGTGTTTACTATGGGGTCCGAACAGTGAGCTTGCTCAGAACAAAAGAACTGTGCTTCCTACACACACGGGCCATATCTAGTTCAATTCTGCTTAGGAAACTGACAAGAACAGTAGCTCCTCTTCAGTCCAATACACTGTACTTGCTAGGAACAGACGCGAGTGCTACTTGCACTGTGTATGGCAATGGGAACGCAATAGTGACTCTTCTTACCAGAAAAAACTCATGCTCGTAGGACCAGAAACTGCATGGTATTCAACTCCATGTAGGACTGGGAAACAAACACTAGCTCGCCTTACAAGAAACACACTTTGCTTTTGATAAAAGAGCACTCTTCTACTCTACTGTGTTTCCTATAGGGCCAGAACAGTGAGCATTCTCACAACAAAAGAACTGTGTTTCCTACACACACGGGCCATATCTAGTTCAACTCTGCTTAGGAAACTGACAAGAACAGTAGATCCTCTTCAGTCCAATACACTGTACATGCTGGGAACAGACGCCAGTGCTATTTGCCCTGGGTATGACAATGGGAGCGCAATAGAGACTCCTCTTACCAGAAAACATCTCTTGCTCATAGGACCAAAAACTGCATGTGATTCAACTCCATTTAGGACTGTGAAACAAACGCTAGCTCGCCTTACAAGAAACACACTCTACTTTTGAGAAAAGAGCACTCTTCTACTCTACTGTGTTTCCAATAGTGCCAAAACAGTGAGCTTGCTCAGAACAAAAGAACTGTGCTTCCTACACACACGGCCATATCTAGTTCAATTCTGCTTAGGAAACTGACAAGAACAGTAGATCCTGTTCAGTCCAATACACTGGACATGCTGGGAACAGACGCCAGTGCTATTTGCCCTGGGTATGAAAATGGGAGCGCAATAGTGACTCTTCTTACCAGAAAACAACTCTTGCTCGTAGGACCAGAAACTGCATGTGATTCAACTCCATTTAGGACTGGGAAGCAAACTCTAGCTCACCTTACAAGAAACACACTCTGCTTTTGAGAAAAGGGCACTCTTCTACTCTACTGTGTTTCCTATGTGGATGGAACAGTGAGCTTGCTCAGAACAAAAGAATTGTGCTTCCTACGAACACGGGCCATATCTAGTTCAACTCTGCTTAGGTAATGGACAAGAACAGTAGATCCTTTTAAGTCCAATACACTGTACATGCTGGGAACAGACGAAGGTGCTATTTGCACTGTGTATGACAACAGGAGCACAATAGTGACTCTTATTACCAGAAAACAACTCTTGCACGTAGGACCAGAAACTGCATAGGATTCAACTCCATTTAGGACTGGGAAACAAACGCTAGCTCGCCTTACAAGAAACACACTCTGCTTTTGAGAAAAGAGCACTCTTCTAATCTACTGTGTTTCCTATAGTGCCAGAACTGTGAGCTTGCTCAGAACAAAAGAACTGTGTTTCCTACACACACGGGCCATATCTAGTTCAATTCTACTTAGGATACTGACAAGAACAGTAGATCCTCTTCAGTCCAATACACTGTACATGCTGGGACAGACACCAGTGCTATTTGCCCTGTGTATGACAATGGGAGCACAATAGTGACTCTTCTTACCAGAAAAATCTCTTGCTCGTAGGACCAGAAACTGCATGTGATTCAACTCCATTTAGGACTGGGAAACAAACACTAGCCTGCCTTACAAGAAACACACTCTTCTTTTGAGAAAAGGGCACTCATCTACTCTACTGTGTTTACTATGGGGTCCGAACAGTAAGCTTGCTCAGAACAAAAGAACTGTGCTTCCTACACACACGGGCCATATCTAGTTCAATTCTGCTTAGGAAACTGACAAGAACAGTAGCTCCTCTTCAGTCCAATACACTGTACTTGCTAGGAACAGACGCGAGTGCTACTTGCACTGTGTATGGCAATGGGAACGCAATAGTGACTCTTCTTACCAGAAAAAACTCATGCTCGTAGGACAAGAAACTGCATGGGATTCAACTCCATGTAGGACTGGGAAACAAACACTAGCTCGCCTTACAAGAAACACACTTTGCTTTTGATAAAAGAGCACTCTTCTACTCTACTGTGTTTCCTATAGGGCCAGAACAGTGAGCATTCTCACAACAAAAGAACTGTGTTTCCTACACACACGGGCCATATCTAGTTCAACTCTGCTTAGGAAACTGACAAGAACAGTAGATCCTCTTCAGTCCAATACACTGTACATGCTGGGAACAGACGCCAGTGCTATTTGCCCTGGGTATGACAATGGGAGCGCAATAGTGACTCCTCTTACCAGAAAACATCTCTTGCTCATAGGACCAAAAACTGCATGTGATTCAACTCCATTTAGGACTGTGAAACAAACACTAGCTCGCCTTACAAGAAACACACTCTACTTTTGAGAAAAGATCACTCTTCTACTCTACTGTGTTTCCAATAGTGCCAAAACAGTGAGCTTGCTCAGAACAAACGAACTGTGCTTCCTACACACACGGCCATATCTAGTTCAATTCTGCTTAGGAAACTCACAAGAACAGTAGATCCTTTTCAGTCCAATACACTGTACATGCTGGGAACAGACGCCAGTGCTATTTGCCCTGTGTATGACAATGGGAGCGCAATACTAACTCTTCTTACCAGAAAACAACTCTTGCTCGTAGGACCAGAAACTGCATGGGATTCAACTCCATTTAGGACTGGGAAACAAACGCTAGCTTGCCTTACAAGAAACACACTCTGCTTTTGAGAAAAGGGCACTCTTCAACTCCACTGTGTTTCCTGTGGGGTCCGAACAGTGAGCTTGCTCAGAACAAAAGAAATGTGCTTCCTACACTCACTGGCCATAGCTAGTTCAACTCTGCTTAGGAAACTGACAAGAACAGTAGATCCTGTTCAGTCCAATACACTGTACATGCTGGGAACAGAAGCCAGTGCTATTTGCCCTGTGTATGACAATGGGAGCGCAATAGTGACTCTTCTTACCAGAAAAACTCTTGCTCGTAGGACCAGAAACTGCATGTGATTCAATTCCATTTAGGACTGGGAAACAAACACTAGCCTGCCTTACAAGAAACACACTCTTCTTTTGAGAAAAGGGCACTCATCTACTCTACTGTGTTTCCTATGGGGTCCGAACAGTAAGCTTGCTCAGAACAAAGAACTGTGCTTCCTAAACACACGGGCCATATCTAGTTCAATTCTGCTTAGGAAACTGACAAGAACAGTAGCTCCTCTTCAGTCCAATACACTGTACTTGCTAGGAACAGACGCGAGTGCTACTTGCACTGTGTATGGCAATGGGAGCGCAATAGTGACTCTTCTTACCAGAAAAAACTCTTGCTCATAGGACCAGAAACTGCATGGGATTCAACTCCATGTAGGACTGGGAAACAAACACTAGCTCGCCTTACAAGAAACACACTTTGCTTTTGAGAAAAGAGCACTCTTCTACTCTACTGTGTTTCCTATAGGGCCAGAACAGTGAGCATTCTCAGAACAAAAGAACTGTGTTTCCTACACACACGGGCCATATCTAGTTCAACTCTGCTTAGGAAACTGACAAGAACAGTAGATCCTCTTCAGTCCAATACACTGTACATGCTGGGAACAGACGCCAGTGCTATTTGCCCTGGGTATGAAAATGGGAGCGCAATAGTGACTCTTCTTACCAGAAAACAACTCTTGCTCGTAGGACCAGAAACTGCATGTGATTCAACTCCATTTAGGACTGGGAAACAAACGCTAGCTCACCTTACCAGAAACACACTCTGCTTTTGAGAAAAGGGCACTCTTCTACTCTACTGTGTTTCCTATGGGGACGGAACAGTGAGCTTGCTCAGAACAAAAGAATTGTGCTTCCTACGAACACGGGCCATATCTAGTTCAACTCTGCTTAGGAAATGGACAAGAACAGTAGATAATCTTCAGTCCAATACACTGTACATTTTGGGAACAGACGCCAGTGCTATTTGCCCTGTGTATGACAATGGGAGCGCAATACTGACTCTTCTTACCAGAAAACAACTCTTGCTCGTAGGACCAGAAACTGCATGTGATTCAACGCCATTTAGGACTGGGAAACCAACGCTAGCTCGACTAACAAGAAACACACTCTGCTTTTGAGAAAAGAGAACTCTTCTACTCTACTGTGTTTCCTATAGTGCCAGAACTGTGAGCTTGCTCAGAACAAAAGAACTGTGCTTCCTACACACACGTGCCATATCTAGTTCAACTCTGCTTAGGATACTGACAAGAACAGTAGATCCTCTTCAGTCCAATACACTGTACATGCTGGGAACAGACGCCAGTGCTATTTGCCCTGTGTATGACAATGGGAGCGCAATAGTGACTCTTCTTACCAGAAAACAACTCTTGCTCATAGGACCAGAAACTGCATGGGATTCAATTCCATTTAGGACTGGGAAACAAATGCAAGCTCGCCTTACAATAAACATACTCTGCTTTTGAGAAAAGAGCACTCTTCTACTCTACTGTGTTTCCTATGGCAACCGAACAGTGACCTTGCTCAGAACAAAAGAACTGTGCTTCCTACGAACACGGGCCATATGTAGTTCAACTCTGCTTAGGAAACTGACAAGAACAGTAGATCCTCTTTGGTCCAATACACTGTACATGTTGGGAACAGATGCCAGCGCTATTTGCCCTGTGTTTGACAATGGGAGGGCAATAGTGACTGTTCTTACCAGAAAATAACTCTTGCTCCTAGGACCAGAAACTGCATGGGATTCAACTTCATGTAGGACTGGGAAACAAACAATAGCTCGCCTTACAAGAAACACACTTTGCTTTTGATAAAAGAGCACTCTTCTACTCTACTGTGTTTCCTATAGGGCCAGAACAGTGAGCATTCTCACAACAAAAGAACTGTGTTTCCTACACACACGGGCCATATCTAGTTCAACTCTGCTTAGGAAACTGACAAGAACAGTAGATCCTCTTCAGTCCAATACACTGTACATGCTGGGAACAGACGCCAGTGCTATTTGCCCTGTGTATGACAATGCGAGCGCAATAGTGACTCTTCTTACCAGAAAAATCTCTTGCTCGTAGGACCAGAAATTGCATGTGATTCAACTCCATTTAGGACTAGGAAACAAACACTAGCCTGCCTTACAAGAAACACACTCTTCTTTTGAGAAAAGGGCACTCATCTACTCTTCTGTGTTTACTATGGGGTCCGAACAGTGAGCTTGCTCAGAACAAAAGAACTGTGCTTCCTACACACACGGGCCATATCTAGTTCAATTCTGCTTAGGAAACTGACAAGAACAGTAGCTCCTCTTCAGTCCAATACACTGTACTTGCTAGGAACAGACGCGAGTGCTACTTGCACTGTGTATGGCAATGGGAACGCAATAGTGACTCTTCTTACCAGAAAAAACTCATGCTCGTAGAACCAGAAACTGCATGGGATTCAACTCCATGTAGGACTGGGAAACAAACACTAGCTCGCCTTACAAGAAACACACTTTGCTTTTGATAAAAGAGCACTCTTCTACTCTACTGTGTTTCCTATAGGGCCAGAACAGTGAGCATTCTCACAACAAAAGAACTGTGTTTCCTACACACACGGGCCATATCTAGTTCAACTCTGCTTAGGAAACTGACAAGAACAGTAGATCCTCTTCAGTCCAATACACTGTACATGCTGGGAACAGACGCCAGTGCTATTTGCCCTGGGTATGACAATGGGAGTGCAATAGTGACTCCTCTTACCAGAAAACATCTCTTGCTCATAGGACCAAAAACTGCATGTGATTCAACTCCATTTAGGACTGTGAAACAAACGCTAGCTCGCCTTACAAGAAACACACTCTACTTTTGAGAAAAGAGCACTCTTCTACTCTACTGTGTTTCCAATAGTGCCAAAACAGTGAGCTTGCTCAGAACAAAAGAACTGTGCTTCCTACACACACGGCCATATCTAGTTCAATTCTGCTTAGGAAACTGACAAGAACAGTAGATCCTGTTCAGTCCAATACACTGGACATGCTGGGAACAGACGCCAGTGCTATTTGCCCTTGGTATGAAAATGGGAGCGCAATAGTGACTCTTCTTACCAGAAAACAACTCTTGCTCGTAGGACCAGAAACTGCATGTGATTCAACTCCATTTCGGACTGGGAAGCAAACTCTAGCTCACCTTACAAGAAACACACTCTGCTTTTGAGAAAAGGGCACTCTTCTACTCTACTGTGTTTCCTATGTGGATGGAACAGTGAGCTTGCTCAGAACAAAAGAATTGTGCTTCCTACGAACACGGGCCATATCTAGTTCAACTCTGCTTAGGTAGTGGACAAGAACAGTAGATCCTTTTAAGTCCAATACACTGTACATGCTGGGAACAGACGCCAGTGCTATTTGCACTGTGTATGACAACGGGAGCACAATAGTGACTCTTCTTACCAGAAAAAACTCTTGCTCGTAGGACCAGAAACTGCATGGTATTCAACTCCATGTAGGACTGGGAAACAAACACTAGCTCGCCTTACAAGAAACACACTCTACTTTTGAGAAAAGAGCACTCTTCTACTCTACTGTGTTTCCTATAGGGCCAGAACAGTGAGCATTCTCAGAACAAAAGAACTGTGTTTCCTACACACACGGGCCATATCTAGTTCAACTCTGCTTAGGAAACTGACAAGAACAGTAGATCCTCTTCAGTCCAATACACTGTACATGCTGGGAACAGACGCCAGTGCTATTTGCCCTGTGTATGACAATGCGAGCACAGTAGTGACTCTTCTTACCAGAAAAATCTCTTGCTAGTAGGACCAGAAATTGCATGTGATTCAACTCCATTTAGGACTGGGAAACAAACACTAGCCTGCCTTACAAGAAACACACTCTTCTTTTGAGAAAAGGGCACTCATCTACTCTACTGTGTTTACTATGGGGTCCGAACAGTGAGCTTGCTCAGAACAAAAGAACTGTGCTTCCTACACACACGGGCCATATCTAGTTCAATTCTGCTTAGAAAACTGACAAGAACAGTAGCTCCTCTTCAGTCCAATACACTGTACTTGCTAGGAACAGACGCGAGTGCTACTTGCACTGTGTATGGCAATGGGAACGCAATAGTGACTCTTCTTACCAGAAAAAACTCATGCTCGTAGGACCAGAAACTGCATGGGATTCAACTCCATGTAGGACTGGGAAACAAACACTAGCTCGCCTTACAAGAAACCCACTTTGCTTTTGATAAAAGAGCACTCTTCTACTCTACTGTGTTTCCTATGGGGCCAGAACAGTGAGCATTCTCACAACAAAAGAACTGTGTTTCCTACACACACGGGCCATATCTAGTTCAACTCTGCTTAGGAAACTGACAAGAACAGTAGATCCTCTTCAGTCCAATACACTGTACATGCTGGGAACAGACGCCAGTGCTATTTGCCCTGGGTATGACAATGGGAGCGCAATAGTGACTCCTCTTACCAGAAAACATCTCTTGCTCATAGGACCAAAAACTGCATGTGATTCAACTCCATTTAGGACTGTGAAACAAACGCTAGCTCGCCTTACAAGAAACACACTCTACTTTTGAGAAAAGATCACTCTTCTACTCTACTGTGTTTCCAATAGTGCCAAAACAGTGAGCTTGCTCAGAACAAAAGAACTGTGCTTCCTACACACACGGCCATATCTAGTTCAATTCTGCTTAAGAAACTCACAAGAACAGTAGATCCTCTTCAGTCCAATACACTGTACATGCTGGGAACAGACGCCAGTGCTATTTGCCCTGTGTATGACAATGGGAGCGCAATACTAACACTTCTTACCAGAAAACAACTCTTGCTCGTAGGACCAGAAACTGCATGGGATTCAACTCCATTTAGGACTGGGAAACAAACGCTAGCTTGCCTTACAAGAAACACACTCTGCTTTTGAGAAAAGGGCACTCTTCAACTCCACTGTGTTTCCTGTGGGGTCCGAACAGTGAGCCTTCTCAGAACAAAAGAAATGTGCTTCCTACACACACGGGCCATATCTAGTTCAACTCTGCTTAGGAAACTGACAAGAACAGTAGATCCTGTTCAGTCCAATACACTGTACATGCTGGGAACAGAAGCCAGTGCTATTTGCCCTGTGTATGACAATGGGAGCGCAATAGTGACTCTTCTTACCAGAAAAACTCTTGCTCGTAGGACCAGAAACTGCATGTGATTCAATTCCATTTAGGACTGGGAAACAAACACTAGCCTGCCTTACAAGAAACACACTCTTCTTTTGAGAAAAGGGCACTCATCTACTCTACTGTGTTTCCTATGGGGTCCAAACAGTAAGCTTGCTCAGAACAAAGAACTGTGCTTCCTAAACACACGGGCCATATCTAGTTCAATTCTGCTTAGGAAACTGACAAGAACAGTAGCTCCTCTTCAGTCCAATACACTGTACTTGCTAGGAACAGACGCGAGTGCTACTTGCACTGTGTATGGCAATGGGAGCGCAATAGTGACTCTTCTTACCAGAAAAAACTCTTGCTCATAGGACCAGAAACTGCATGGGATTCAACTCCATGTAGGAATGGGAAACAAACACTAGCTCGCCTTACAAGAAACACACTTTGCTTTTGAGAAAAGAGCACTCTTCTACTCTACTCTGTTTCCTAAAAGGTCCAAAGAGTGAGCTTGCTCAGAACAAAAGAACTGTGCTTCCTACACACACGGCCATATCTAGATCAATTCTGCTTAGGAAACTGACAAGAACAGTAGATCCTCTTCAGTCCAATACACTGTACATGCGGGGAACAGACGCCAGTGCTACTTGCCCTGTGTATGACAATGGGAGCGCAATAGTTACTCTTCTTACCAGAAAAAACTCTTGCTCGTAGGACCAGAAACTGCATGTGATTCAACTCCATTTAGGACATGGAAACAAACGCTAGCTCGCCCTACAAGAAAAACACTCTGCTTTTGAGACAAGGGCACTCTTCTACTCTAATGTGTTTCCTATAGGGCCAGAACAGTGAGCATTCTCAGAACAAAAGAACTGTGTTTCCTACACACACGGGCCATATCTAGTTAAACTCTGCTTAGGAAACTGACAATAACAGTAGATCCTCTTCAGTCCAATACACTGTACATGCTGGGAACAGACGCCAGTGCTATTTGCCCTGGGTATGAAAATGGGAGCACAGTAGTGACTCTTTTTACCAGAAAACAACTCTTGCTCGTAGGACCAGAAACTGCATGTGATTCAACTCCATTTAGGACATGGAAACAAACGCTAGCTCACCTTAGAAGAAACATACTCTGCTTTTGAGAAAAGGGCACTCTTCTACTCTACTGTGTTTCCTATGGGGACGGAACAGTGAGCTTGCTCAGAACAAAAGAATTGTGCTTCCTACGAACACGGGCCATATCTAGTTCAACTCTGCTTAGGAAACGGACAAGAACAGTAGATCCTCTTCAGTCCAATACACTGTACATTTTGGGAACAGACGCCAGTGCTATTTGCCCTGTGTATGACAAAGGGAGCGCAATAGTGACTCTTCTTACCAGAAAACAACTCTTGCTCGTAGGACCAGAAACTGCATGTGATTCAACTCCATTTAGGACTGGGAAACCAACGCTAGCTCGACTAACAAGAAACATACTCTGCTTTTGAGAAAAGAGCAATCTTCTACTCTACTGTGTTTCCTATGGGATCCGAACAGTGAGCTTGCTCAGAACAAAAGAACTGTGCTTTTTACACACACGGGCCATATCTAGTTCAACTCTGCTTAGGAAACTGACAAGAACAGTAGCTCCTCTTCAGTCCAATACACTGTACTTACTGGGAACAGACACGAGTGCTATTTGCACTGTGTATGGCAATGGGAGCGCAATAGTGACTTTTGTTACCAGAAAACAACTCTTGCTCGTAGGCCCAGAAACTGCATGGGATTCAACTCCATTTAGGACTGGGAAACAAAAGCTAGCTCGCTTTACAAGAAACACACTCTGCTTTTGAGAAAAGAGCACTCTTCTACTCTACTGTATTTCCTATAGTGCCAGAACTGTGAGCTTGCTCAGAACAAAAGAACTGTGCTTCCTACACACACGGGCCATATCTAGTTCAATTCTACTTAGGATACTGACAAGAACAGTAGATCCTCTTCAGTCCAATACACTGTACATGCTGGGAACAGACGCCATTTGTATTTGCCCTGTGTATGACAATGGGAGCGCAATAGTAACTCTTCTTACCAGAAAACAACACTTGCTCGTAGGACCAGAAACTGCGTGGGATTCAACTCCATTTAGGACTGGGAAACAAACGCTAGCTCACCTTACAATAAACACACTCTGCTTTTGAGAAAAGAGCACTATTCTACTCTACTGTGTTTCCTATGGGGTCCAAATAGTGAGCTTGCTCAGAACAAAAGAACTGTGCTTCCTACACATACGGGCCATATCTAGATCAATTCTGCTTAGGAAACTGACAAGAACAGTAGATCCTGTTCAGTCAAATACACTGTACATGCTGGGAACAGACGCCAGTGCTATTTGCCCTGTGTATGACAATGGGAGCACAATAGTGACTCTTCTTACCAGAAAACAACTCTTGCTCATAGGACCAAATTATGCATGTGATTCAACTCAACTTAGGACTGGGAAACAAACGCTAGCTCGCCTTACAAGAAACACACTCTGCTTTTGTGAAAAGGGCACTCTTCTACTCTAATGTGTTTCCTTTGGGGTCTGAACTGTGAGCTTGCTCAGCACAAAACAACTGTGCTTCCTACACACACGGGCCATATCTAGTTCAACTCTGCTTAGGAAACTGACAAGAACAGTAGATCCTCTTCAGTCCAATACACTGTACATGCTGGGAACAGACGCCAGTGATATTTGCCCTGTGTATGACAATGGGAGCGAAATAGTAACTCTTCTTACCAGAAAACAACTCTTGCTCGTAGGACCAGAAACTGCATGGGATTCAACTCCATTTAGGACTGGGAAACAAACGCTAGCTCGCCTTGCAATAAACACACCGTGCTTTTGAGAAAAGAGCACTCTTCTACTCTACTCTGTTTCCTAAAAGGTCCAAAGAGTGAGCTTGCTCAGAACAAAAGAACTGTGCTTCCTACACACACGGCCATATCTAGATCAATTCTGCTTAGGAAACTGACAAGAACAGTAGATCCTCTTCAGTCCAATACACTGTACATGCGGGGAACAGACGCCAGTGCTACTTGCCCTGTGTATGACAATGGGAGCGCAATAGTTACTCTTCTTACCAGAAAAAACTCTTGCTCGTAGGACCAGAAACTGCATGTGATTCAACTCCATTTAGGACATGGAAACAAACGCTAGCTCGCCCTACAAGAAAAACACTCTGCTTTTGAGACAAGGGCACTCTTCTACTCTAATGTGTTTCCTATAGGGCCAGAACAGTGAGCATTCTCAGAACAAAAGAACTGTGTTTCCTACACACACGGGCCATATCTAGTTAAACTCTGCTTAGGAAACTGACAAGAACAGTAGATCCTCTTCAGTCCAATGCACTAAACATGCTGGGAACAGACGCCAGTGCTATTTGCTCTGGGTATGAAAATGGGAGCACAATAGTGACTCTTTTTACCAGAAAACAACTCTTGCTCGTAGGACCAGAAACTGCATGGGATTCAACTCCATTTAGGACTGGGAAACAAACGCTAGCTCACCTTAGAAGAAACATACTCTGCTTTTGAGAAAAGGGCACTCTTCTACTCTACTGTGTTTCCTATGGGGACGGAACAGTGAGCTTGCTCAGAACAAAAAATTGTGCTTCCTACGAACACGGGCCATATCTAGTTCAACTCTGCTTAGGAAACGGACAAGAACAGTAGATCCTCTTCAGTCCAATACACTGTACATTTTGGGAACAGACGCCAGTGCTATTTGCCCTGTGTATGACAATGGGAGCGCAATAGTGACTCTTCTTACCAGAAAACAACTCTTGCTCGTAGGACCAGAAACTGCATGTGATTCAACTCCATTTAGGACTGGGAAACCAACGCTAGCTCGACTAACAAGAAACATACTCTGCTTTTGAGAAAAGAGCAATCTTCTACTCTACTGTGTTTCCTATGGGGTCCTTACAGTGAGCTTGCTCAGAACAAAAGAACTGTGCTTCTTACACACACGGGCCATATCTAGTTCAACTCTCCTTAGGAAACTGACAAGAACAGTAGCTCCTCTTCAGTCCAATACACTGTACTTACTGGGAACAGACACGAGTGCTATTTGCACTGTGTATGGCAATGGGAGTGCAATAGTGACTTTCGTTACCAGAAAACAACTCTTGCTCGTAGGCCCAGAAACTGCATGGGATTCAACTCCATTTAGGACTGGGAAACAAAAGCTAGCTCGCTTTACAAGAAACACACTCTGCTTTTGAGAAAGAGCACTCTTCTACTCTACTGTGTTTCCTATAGGGCCAGAACTGTGATCTTGCTCAGAACAAAACAACTGTGCTTCCTACACAAACGGGCCATATCTAGATCAATCCTGCTTAGGATACTGACAAGAACAGTAGCTCCTCTTCAGTCAAATACACTGTACATGCTGGGAACAGACGCGAGTGCTATTTGCACTGTGTATGACAATGGGAGCACAATAGTGACTCTTCTTACCAGAAAACAACTCTTGCTCATAGGACCAAATTATGCATGTGATTCAACTCAACTTAGGACTGGGAAACAAACGCTAGCTCGCCTTACAAGAAACACACTCTGCTTTTGAGAAAAGGGCACTCTTCTACTCTAATGTGTTTCCTTTGGGGTCTGAACTGTGAGCTTGCTCAGCACAAAACAACTGTGCTTCCTACACACACGGGCCATATCTAGTTCAACTCTGCTTAGGAAACTGACAAGAACAGTAGATCCTCTTCAGTCCAATACACTGTACATGCTGGGAACAGACGCCAGTGATATTTGCCCTGTGTATGACAATGGGAGCGAAATAGTAACTCTTCTTACCAGAAAACAACTCTTGCTCGTAGGACCAGAAACTGCATGGGATTCAACTACATTTAGGACTGGGAAACAAACGCTAGCTCGCCTTGCAATAAACACACCGTGCTTTTGAGAAAAGAGCACTCTTCTACTCTACTCTGTTTCCTAAAAGGTCCAAAGAGTGAGCTTGCTCAGAACAAAAGAACTGTGCTTCCTACACACACGGCCATATCTAGATCAATTCTGCTTAGGAAACTGACAAGAACAGTAGATCCTCTTCAGTCCAATACACTGTACATGCGGGGAACAGACGCCAGTGCTACTTGCCCTGTGTATGACAATGGGAGCGCAATAGTTACTCTTCTTACCAGAAAAAACTCTTGCTCGTAGGACCAGAAACTGCATGTGATTCAACTCCATTTAGGACATGGAAACAAACGCTAGCTCGCCCTACAAGAAAAACACTCTGCTTTTGAGACAAGGGCACTCTTCTACTCTAATGTGTTTCCTATAGGGCCAGAACAGTGAGCATTCTCAGAACAAAAGAACTGTGTTTCCTACACACACGGGCCATATCTAGTTAAACTCTGCTTAGGAAACTGACAAGAACAGTAGATCCTCTTCAGTCCAATACACTGTACATGCTGGGAACAGACGCCAGTGCTATTTGCCCTGGGTATGAAAATGGGAGCACAATAGTGACTCTTTTTACCAGAAAACAACTCTTGCTAGTAGGACCAGAAACTGCATGTGATTCAACTCCATTTAGGACATGGAAACAAACGCTAGCTCACCTTAGAAGAAACATACTCTGCTTTTGAGAAAAGGGCACTCTTCTACTCTACTGTGTTTCCTATGGGGACGGAACAGTGAGCTTGCTCAGAACAAAAGAATTGTGCTTCCTACGAACACGGGCCATATCTAGTTCAACTCTGCTTAGGAAACGGACAAGAACAGTAGATCCTCTTCAGTCCAATACACTGTACATTTTGGGAACAGACGCCAGTGCTATTTGCCCTGTGTATGACAAAGGGAGCGCAATAGTGACTCTTCTTACCAGAAAACAACTCTTGCTCGTAGGACCAGAAACTGCATGTGATTCAACTCCATTTAGGACTGGGAAACCAACGCTAGCTCGACTAACAAGAAACATACTCTGCTTTTGAGAAAAGAGCAATCTTCTACTCTACTGTGTTTCCTATGGGGTCCGAACAGTGAGCTTGCTCAGAACAAAAGAACTGTGCTTCTTACACACACGGGCCATATCTAGTTCAACTCTGCTTAGGAAACTGACAAGAACAGTAGCTCCTCTTCAGTCCAATACACTGTACTTACTGGGAACAGACACGAGTGCTATTTGCACTGTGTATGGCAATGGGAGCGCAATAGTGACTTTTGTTACCAGAAAACAACTCTAGCTCGTAGGCCCAGAAACTGCATGGGATTCAACTCCATTTAGGACTGGGAAACAAAAGCTAGCTCGCTTTACAAGAAACACACTCTGCTTTTGAGAAAAGAGCACTCTTCTACTCTACTGTATTTCCTATAGTGCCAGAACTGTGAGCTTGCTCAGAACAAAAGAACTGTGCTTCCTACACACACGGGCCATATCTAGTTCAATTCTACTTAGGATACTGACAAGAACAGTAGATCCTCTTCAGTCCAATACACTGTACATGCTGGGAACAGACGCCATTTGTATTTGCCCTGTGTATGACAATGGGAGCACAATAGTAACTCTTCTTACCAGAAAACAACACTTGCTCGTAGGACCAGAAACTGCGTGGGATTCAACTCCATTTAGGA
This sequence comes from Peromyscus eremicus, assembly GCF_949786415.1. Classification (NCBI taxonomy): domain Eukaryota; kingdom Metazoa; phylum Chordata; class Mammalia; order Rodentia; family Cricetidae; genus Peromyscus; species Peromyscus eremicus. The sequence goes on from NW_026734371.1 coordinate 406,323, forward strand.
CTGGGAAACAAACGCTAGCTCACCTTACAAGAAACACACTCTGCTTTTGAGAAAAGAGCACTCTTCTACTCTACTGTGTTTCCTATGGGGTCCAAAGAGTGAGCTTGCTCAGAACAAAAGAACTGTGCTTCCTACACATACGGGCCATATCTAGATCAATTCTGCTTAGGAAACTGACAAGAACAGTAGATCCTGTTCAGTCAAATACACTGTACATGCTGGGAACAGACGCCAGTGCTATTTGCCCTGTGTATGACAATGGGAGCACAATAGTGACTCTTCTTACCAGAAAACAACTCTTGCTCATAGGACGAAAACATGCATGTGATTCAACTCCATTTAGGACTGGGAAACAAACGCTAGCTCGCCTTACAAGAAACACACTCTGCTTTTGAGAAAAGGGCACTCTTCTACTCTAATGTGTTTCCTTTGGGGTCTGAACTGTGAGCTTGCTCAGCACAAAACAACTGTGCTTCCTACACACACGGGCCATATCTAGTTCAACTCTGCTTAGGAAACTGACAAGAACAGTAGATCCTCTTCAGTCCAATACACTGTACATGCTGGGAACAGACGCCAGTGATATTTGCCCTGTGTATGACAATGGGAGCGAAATAGTAACTCTTCTTACCAGAAAACAACTCTTGCTCGTAGGACCAGAAACTGCATGGGATTCAACTACATTTAGGACTGGGAAACAAACGCTAGCTCGCCTTGCAATAAACACACCGTGCTTTTGAGAAAAGAGCACTCTTCTACTCTACTCTGTTTCCTAAAAGGTCCAAAGAGTGAGCTTGCTCAGAACAAAAGAACTGTGCTTCCTACACACACGGCCATATCTAGATCAATTCTGCTTAGGAAACTGACAAGAACAGTAGATCCTCTTCAGTCCAATACACTGTACATGCGGGGAACAGACGCCAGTGCTACTTGCCCTGTGTATGACAATGGGAGCGCAATAGTTACTCTTCTTACCAGAAAAAACTCTTGCTCATAGGACCAGAAACTGCATGGGATTCAACTCCATTTAGGACATGGAAACAAACGCTAGCTCGCCCTACAAGAAAAACAATCTGCTTTTGAGACAAGGGCACTCTTCTACTCTAATGTGTTTCCTATAGGGCCAGAACAGTGAGCATTCTCAGAACAAAAGAACTGTGTTTCCTACACACACGGGCCATATCTAGTTAAACTCTGCTTAGGAAACTGACAATAACAGTAGATCCTCTTCTGTCCAATACACTGTACATGCTGGGAACAGACGCCAGTGCTATTTGCCCTGGGTATGAAAATGGGAGCACAATAGTGACTCTTTTTACCAGAAAACAACTCTTGCTCGTAGGACCAGAAACTGCATGTGATTCAACTCCATTTAGGACATGGAAACAAACGCTAGCTCACCTTAGAAGAAACATACTCTGCTTTTGAGAAAAGGGCACTCTTCTACTCTACTGTGTTTCCTATGGGGACGGAACAGTGAGCTTGCTCAGAACAAAAGAATTGTGCTTCCTACGAACACGGGCCATATCTAGTTCAACTCTGCTTAGGAAACGGACAAGAACAGTAGATCCTCTTCAGTCCAATACACTGTACATTTTGGGAACAGACGCCAGTGCTATTTGCCCTGTGTATGACAAAGGGAGCGCAATAGTGACTCTTCTTACCAGAAAACAACTCTTGCTCGTAGGACCAGAAACTGCATGTGATTCAACTCCATTTAGGACTGGGAAACCAACGCTAGCTCGACTAACAAGAAACATACTCTGCTTTTGAGAAAAGAGCAATCTTCTACTCTACTGTGTTTCCTATGGGGTCCGAACAGTGAGCTTGCTCAGAACAAAAGAACTGTGCTTCTTACACACACGGGCCATATCTAGTTCAACTCTGCTTAGGAAACTGACAAGAACAGTAGCTCCTCTTCAGTCCAATACACTGTACTTACTGGGAACAGACACGAGTGCTATTTGCACTGTGTATGGCAATGGGAGCGCAATAGTGACTTTTGTTACCAGAAAACAACTCTTGCTCGTAGGCCCAGAAACTGCATGGGATTCAACTCCATTTAGGACTGGGAAACAAAAGCTAGCTCGCTTTACAAGAAACACACTCTGCTTTTGAGAAAAGAGCACTCTTCTACTCTACTGTATTTCCTATAGTGCCAGAACTGTGAGCTTGCTCAGAACAAAAGAACTGTGCTTCCTACACACACGGGCCATATCTAGTTCAATTCTACTTAGGATACTGACAAGAACAGTAGATCCTCTTCAGTCCAATACACTGTACATGCTGGGAACAGACGCCATTTGTATTTGCCCTGTGTATGACAATGGGAGCGCAATAGTAACTCTTCTTACCAGAAAACAACACTTGCTCGTAGGACCAGAAACTGCGTGGGATTCAACTCCATTTAGGACTGGGAAACAAACGCTAGCTCACCTTACAAGAAACACACTCTGCTTTTGAGAAAAGAGCACTCTTCTACTCTACTGTTTTTCCTATGGGGTCCAAAGAGTGAGCTTGCTCAGAACAAAAGAACTGTGCTTCCTACACATACGGGCCATATCTAGATCAATTCTGCTTAGGAAACTGACAAGAACAGTAGATCCTGTTCAGTCAAATACACTGTACATGCTGGGAACAGACGCCAGTGCTATTTGCCCTGTGTATGACAATGGGAGCACAATAGTGACTCTTCTTACCAGAAAACAACTCTTGCTCATAGGACGAAAACATGCATGTGATTCAACTCCATTTAGGACTGGGAAACAAACGCTAGCTCGCCTTACAAGAAACACACTCTGCTTTTGAGAAAAGGGCACTCTTCTACTCTAATGTGTTTCCTTTGGGGTCTGAACTGTGAGCTTGCTCAGCACAAAACAACTGTGCTTCCTACACACACGGGCCATATCTAGTTCAACTCTGCTTAGGAAACTGACAAGAACAGTAGATCCTCTTCAGTCCAATACACTGTACATGCTGGGAACAGACGCCAGTGATATTTGCCCTGTGTATGACAATGGGAGCGAAATAGTAACTCTTCTTACCAGAAAACAACTCTTGCTCGTAGGACCAGAAACTGCATGGGATTCAACTACATTTAGGACTGGGAAACAAACGCTAGCTCGCCTTGCAATAAACACACCGTGCTTTTGAGAAAAGAGAACTCTTCTACTCTACTCTGTTTCCTAAAAGGTCCAAAGAGTGAGCTTGCTCAGAACAAAAGAACTGTGCTTCCTACACACACGGCCATATCTAGATCAATTCTGCTTAGGAAACTGACAAGAACAGTAGATCCTCTTCAGTCCAATACACTGTACATGCGGGGAACAGACGCCAGTGCTACTTGCCCTGTGTATGACAATGGGAGCGCAATAGTTACTCTTCTTACCAGAAAAAACTCTTGCTCATAGGACCAGAAACTGCATGTGATTCAACTCCATTTAGGACATGGAAACAAACGCTAGCTCGCCCTACAAGAAAAACACTCTGCTTTTGAGACAAGGGCACTCTTCTACTCTAATGTGTTTCCTATAGGGCCAGAACAGTGAGCATTCTCAGAACAAAAGAACTGTGTTTCCTACACACACGGGCCATATCTAGTTAAACTCTGCTTAGGAAACTGACAATAACAGTAGATCCTCTTCTGTCCAATACACTGTACATGCTGGGAACAGACGCCAGTGCTATTTGCCCTGGGTATGAAAATGGGAGCACAATAGTGACTCTTTTTACCAGAAAACAACTCTTGCTCGTAGGACCAGAAACTGCATGTGATTCAACTCCATTTAGGACATGGAAACAAACGCTAGCTCACCTTAGAAGAAACATACTCTGCTTTGAGAAAAGGGCACTCTTCTACTCTACTGTGTTTCCTATGGGGACGGAACAGTGAGCTTGCTCAGAACAAAAGAATTGTGCTTCCTACGAACACGGGCCATATCTAGTTCAACTCTGCTTAGGAAACGGACAAGAACAGTAGATCCTCTTCAGTCCAATACACTGTACATTTTGGGAACAGACGCCAGTGCTATTTGCCCTGTGTATGACAAAGGGAGCGCAATAGTGACTCTTCTTACCAGAAAACAACTCTTGCTCGTAGGACCAAAAACTGCATGTGATTCAACTCCATTTAGGACTGGGAAACCAACGCTAGCTCGACTAACAAGAAACATACTCTGCTTTTGAGAAAAGAGCAATCTTCTACTCTACTGTGTTTCCTATGGGGTCCGAACAGTGAGCTTGCTCAGAACAAAAGAACTGTGCTTCTTACACACACGGGCCATATCTAGTTCAACTCTGCTTAGGAAACTGACAAGAACAGTAGCTCCTCTTCAGTCCAATACACTGTACTTACTGGGAACAGACACGAGTGCTATTTGCACTGTGTATGGCAATGGGAGCGCAATAGTGACTTTTGTTACCAGAAAACAACTCTTGCTCGTAGGCCCAGAAACTGCATGGGATTCAACTCCATTTAGGACTGGGAAACAAAAGCTAGCTCGCTTTACAAGAAACACACTCTGCTTTTGAGAAAAGAGCACTCTTCTACTCTACTGTATTTCCTATAGTGCCAGAACTGTGAGCTTGCTCAGAACAAAAGAACTGTGCTTCCTACACACACGGGCCATATCTAGTTCAATTCTACTTAGGATACTGACAAGAACAGTAGATCCTCTTCAGTCCAATACACTGTACATGCTGGGAACAGACGCCATTTGTATTTGCCCTGTGTATGACAATGGGAGCGCAATAGTAACTCTTCTTACCAGAAAACAACACTTGCTCGTAGGACCAGAAACTGCGTGGGATTCAACTCCATTTAGGACTGGGAAACAAACGCTAGCTCACCTTACAAGAAACACACTCTGCTTTTGAGAAAAGAGCACTCTTCTACTCTACTGTGTTTCCTATGGGGTCCAAATAGTGAGCTTGCTCAGAACAAAAGAACTGTGCTTCCTACACATACGGGCCATATCTAGATCAATTCTGCTTAGGAAACTGACAAGAACAGTAGATCCTGTTCAGTCAAATACACTGTACATGCTGGGAACAGACGCCAGTGCTATTTGCCCTGTGTATGACAATGGGAGCACAATAGTGACTCTTCTTACCAGAAAACAACTCTTGCTCATAGGACCAAAACATGCATGTGATTCAACTCCATTTAGGACTGGGAAACAAACGCTAGCTCGCCTTACAAGAAACACACTCTGCTTTTGAGAAAAGAGCACTCTTCTACTCTAATGTGTTTCCTATGGGGTCTGAATTGTGAGCTTGCTCAGCACAAAACAACTGTGCTTCCTACACACACGGGCCATATCTAGTTCAACTCTGCTTAGGAAACTGACAAGAACAGTAGCTCCTCTTCAGTCCAATACACTGTACATGCTGGGAACAGACGCCAGTGATATTTGCCCTGTGTATGACAATGGGAGCGAAATAGTAACTCTTCTTACCAGAAAACAACTCTTGCTCGTAGGACCAGAAACTGCATGGGATTCAACTCCATTTAGGACATGGAAACAAACGCTAGCTCGCCCTACAAGAAAAACACTCTGCTTTTGAGACAAGGGCACTCTTCTACTCTAATGTGTTTCCTATAGGGCCAGAACAGTGAGCATTCTCAGAACAAAAGAACTGTGTTTCCTTCACACACGGGCCATATCTAGTTAAACTCTGCTTAGGAAACTGACAAGAACAGTAGATCCTCTTCAGTCCAATGCACTAAACATGCTGGGAACAGACGCCAGTGCTATTTGCCCTGGGTATGAAAATGGGAGCACAATAGTGACTCTTTTTACCAGAAAACAACTCTTGCTCGTAGGACCAGAAACTGCATGGGATTCAACTCCATTTAGGACTGGGAAACAAACGCTAGCTCACCTTAGAAGAAACATACTCTGCTTTTGAGAAAAGGGCACTCTTCTACTCTACTGTGTTTCCTATGGGGACGGAACAGTGAGCTTGCTCAGAACAAAAAATTGTGCTTCCTACGAACACGGGCCATATCTAGTTCAACTCTGCTTAGGAAACAGACAAGAACAGTAGATCCTCTTCAGTCCAATACACTGTACATTTTGGGAACAGACGCCAGTGGTATTTGCCCTGTGTATGACAATGGGAGCGCAATAGTGACTCTTCTTACCAGAAAACAACTCTTGCTCGTAGGACCAGAAACTGCATGTGATTCAACTCCATTTAGGACTGGGAAACCAACGCTAGCTCGACTAACAAGAAACATACTCTGCTTTTGAGAAAAGAGCAATCTTCTACTCTACTGTTTTTCCTATGGGGTCCTTACAGTGAGCTTGCTCAGAACAAAAGAACTGTGCTTCTTACACACACGGGCCATATCTAGTTCAACTCTCCTTAGGAAACTGACAAGAACAGTAGCTCCTCTTCAGTCCAATACACTGTACTTACTGGGAACAGACACGAGTGCTATTTGCACTGTGTATGGCAATGGGAGCGCAATAGTGACTTTCGTTACCAGAAAACAACTCTTGCTCGTAGGCCCAGAAACTGCATGGGATTCAACTCCATTTAGGACTGGGAAACAAAAGCTAGCTCGCTTTACAAGAAACACACTCTGCTTTTGAGAAAAGAGCACTCTTCTACTCTACTGTGTTTCCTATGGGGTCCAAAGAGTGAGCTTGCTCAGAACAAAAGAACTGTGATTCCTACACATAAGGACCATATCTAGATCAATTCTGCTTAGGAAACTGACAAGAACAGTAGATCCTGTTCAGTCGAATACACTGTACATGCTGGGAACAGACGCCAGTGCTATTTGCCCTGTGTATGACAATGGGAGCACAATAGTGACTCTTCTTACCAGAAAACAACTCTTGCTCATAGGACCAAAACATGCATGTGATTCAACTCCATTTAGGACTGGGAAACAAACGCTAGCTCGCCTTACAAGAAACACACTCTGCTTTTGAGAAAAGAGCACTCTTCTACTCTACTCTGTTTCCTATGGGGTCCAAAGAGTGAGCTTGCTCAGAACAAAAGAACTGTGCTTCCCACACATGGGCCATATCTAGTTCAACTCTGCTTAGGAAACTGACAAGAACAGTAGATCCTCTGCAGTCCAATACACTGTACATGCTGGGAACAGACGCCAGTGATATTTGCCCTGTGTATGACAATGGGAGCGAAATAGTAACTCTTCTTACCAGAAAACAACTCTTGCTCGTAGGACCAGAAACTGCATGGGATTCAACTCCATTTAGGACATGGAAACAAACGCTAGCTCGCCCTACAAGAAAAACACTCTGCTTTTGAGACAAGGGCACTCTTCTACTCTAATGTGTTTCCTATAGGGCCAGAACAGTGAGCATTCTCAGAACAAAAGAACTGTGTTTCCTTCACACACGGGCCATATCTAGTTAAACTCTGCTTAGGAAACTGACAAGAACAGTAGATCCTCTGCAGTCCAATGCACTAAACATGCTGGGAACAGACGCCAGTGCTATTTGCCCTGGGTATGAAAATGGGAGCACAATAGTGACTCTTTTTACCAGAAAACAACTCTTGCTCGTAGGACCAGAAACTGCATGGGATTCAACTCCATTTAGGACTGGGAAACAAACGCTAGCTCACCTTAGAAGAAACATACTCTGCTTTTGAGAAAAGGGCACTCTTCTACTCTACTGTGTTTCCTATGGGGACGGAACAGTGAGCTTGCTCAGAACAAAAAATTGTGCTTCCTACGAACACGGGCCATATCTAGTTCAACTCTGCTTAGGAAACAGACAAGAACAGTAGATCCTCTTCAGTCCAATACACTGTACATTTTGGGAACAGACGCCAGTGCTATTTGCCCTGTGTATGACAATGGGAGCGCAATAGTGACTCTTCTTACCAGAAAACAACTCTTGCTCGTAGGACCAGAAACTGCATGTGATTCAACTCCATTTAGGACTGGGAAACCAACGCTAGCTCGACTAACAAGAAACATACTCTGCTTTTGAGAAAAGAGCAATCTTCTACTCTACTGTGTTTCCTATGGGGTCCTTACAGTGAGCTTGCTCAGAACAAAAGAACTGTGCTTCTTACACACACGGGCCATATCTAGTTCAACTCTCCTTAGGAAACTGACAAGAACAGTAGCTCCTCTTCAGTCCAATACACTGTACTTACTGGGAACAGACACGAGTGCTATTTGCACTGTGTATGGCAATGGGAGCGCAATAGTGACTTTCGTTACCAGAAAACAACTCTTGCTCGTAGGCCCAGAAACTGCATGGGATTCAACTCCATTTAGGACTGGGAAACAAAAGCTAGCTCGCTTTACAAGAAACACACTCTGCTTTTGAGAAAAGAGCACTCTTCTACTCTACTGTGTTTCCTATGGGGTCCAAAGAGTGAGCTTGCTCAGAACAAAAGAACTGTGATTCCTACACATACGGACCATATCTAGATCAATTCTACTTAGGAAACTGACAAGAACAGTAGATCCTGTTCAGTCGAATACACTGTACATGCTGGGAACAGACGCCAGTGCTATTTGCCCTGTGTATGACAATGGGAGCACAATAGTGACTCTTCTTACCAGAAAACAACTCTTGCTCATATGACCAAAACATGCATGTGATTCAACTCCATATAGGACTGGGAAACAAACGCTAGCTCGCCTTACAAGAAACACACTCTGCTTTTGAGAAAAGAGCACTCTTCTACTCTACTCTGTTTCCTATGGGGTCCAAAGAGTGAGCTTGCTCAGAACAAAAGAACTGTGCTTCCCACACATGGGCCATATCTAGATCAATTCTGCTTAGGAAACTGACAAGAACAGTAGATCCTCATCAGTCCAATACACTGTACATGCGGGGAACAGTCGCCAGTGCTATTTTTCCTGTGTATGACAATGGGAGCGCAATAGTTACTCTTCTTACCAGAAAAAACTCTTGCTCGTAGGACCAGAAACTGCATGTGATTCAACTCCATTTAGGACATGGAAACAAATGCTAGCTCGCCCTACAAGAAAAACACTCTGCTTTTGAGACAAGGGCACTCTTCTACTCTAATGTGTTTCCTAGGGGGTCTGAACTGTGAGCTTGCTCAGCACAAAACAACTGTGCTTCCTACACACACGGGCCATATCTAGTTCAACTCTGCTTAGGAAACTGACAAGAACAGTAGATCCTCTTCAGTCCAATACACTGTACATGCTGGGAACAGACGCCAGTGATATTTGCCCTGTGTATGACAATGGGAGCGAAATAGTAACTCTTCTTACCAGAAAACAACTCTTGCTCGTAGGACCAGAAACTGCATGTGATTCAACTCCATTTAGGACTTGGAAACCAACGCTAGCTCGACTAACAAGAAACATACTCTGCTTTTGAGAAAAGAGCAATCTTCTACTCTACTGTGTTTCCTATGGGGTCCAAACAGTGAGCTTGCTCAGAACAAAAGAACTGTGCTTCTTACACACACGGGCCATATCTAGTTCAACTCTGCTTAGGAAACTGACAAGAACAGTAGCTCCTCTTCAGTCCAATACACTGTACTTACTGGGAACAGACACGAGTGCTATTTGCACTGTGTATGGCAATGGGAGCGCAATAGTGACTTTTGTTACCAGAAAACAACTCTTGCTCGTAGGCCCAGAAACTGCATGGGATTCAACTCCATTTAGGACTGGGAAACAAAAGCTAGCTCGCTTTACAAGAAACACACTCTGCTTTTGAGAAAAGAGCACTCTTCTACTCTACTGTATTTCCTATAGTGCCAGAACTGTGAGCTTGCTCAGAACAAAAGAACTGTGCTTCCTACACACACGGGCCATATCTAGTTCAATTCTACTTAGGATACTGACAAGAACAGTAGATCCTCTTCAGTCCAATACACTGTACATGCTGGGAACAGACGCCATTTGTATTTGCCCTGTGTATGACAATGGGAGCGCAATAGTAACTCTTCTTACCAGAAAACAACACTTGCTCGTAGGACCAGAAACTGCGTGGGATTCAACTCCATTTAGGACTGGGAAACAAACGCTAGCTCGCCTTACAATAAACACACTCTGCTTTTGAGAAAAGAGCACTCTTCTACTCTACTGTGTTTCTTATGGGGTCCAAATAGTGAGCTTGCTCAGAACAAAAGAACTGTGCTTCCTACACATACGGGCCATATCTAGATCAATTCTGCTTAGGAAACTGACAAGAACAGTAGATCCTGTTCAGTCAAATACACTGTACATGCTGGGAACAGACGCCAGTGCTATTTGCCCTGTGTATGACAATGGGAGCACAATAGTGACTCTTCTTACCAGAAAACAACTCTTGCTCATAGGACCAAAACATGCATGTGATTCAACTCCATTTAGGACTGGGAAACAAACGCTAGCTCGCCTTACAAGAAACACACTCTGCTTTTGAGACAAGGGCACTCTTCTACTCTAATGTGTTTCCTATGGGGACGGAACAGTGAGCTTGCTCAGAACAAAAAATTGTGCTTCCTATGAACACGGGCCATATCTAGTTCAACTCTGCTTAGGAAACGGACAAGAACAGTAGATCCTCTTCAGTCCAATACACTGTACATTTTGGGAACAGACGCCAGTGCTATTTGCCCTGTGTATGACAATGGGAGCGCAATAGTGACTCTTCTTACCAGAAAACAACTCTTGCTCGTAGGACCAGAAACTGCATGTGATTCAACTCCATTTAGGACTGGGAAACCAACGCTAGCTCGACTAACAAGAAACATACTCTGCTTTTGAGAAAAGAGCAATCTTCTACTCTACTGTGTTTCCTATGGGGTCCGAACAGTGAGCTTGCTCAGAACAAAAGAACTGTGCTTCCTACACACACGGGCCATATCTAGTTCAACTCTGCTTAGTAAATTGACAAGAACAGTAGCTCCTCTTCAGTCCAATACACTGTACTTACTGGGAACAGACACGAGTGCTATTTGCACTGTGTATGGCAATGGGAGCGCAATAGTGACTTTTGTTACCAGAAAACAACTCTTGCTCGTAGGCCCAGAAACTGCATGGGATTCAACTCCATTTAGGACTGGGAAAAAAAAGCTAGCTCGCTTTACAAGAAACACACTCTGCTTTTGAGAAAAGGGCACTCTTCTACTCTACTGTGTTTCCTATGGGGTCCAAAGAGTGAGCTTGCTCAGAACAAAAGAACTGTGCTTCCTACACATACGGACCATATCTAGATCAATTCTGCTTAGGAAACTGACAAGAACAGTAGATCCTGTTCAGTCGAATACACTGTACATGCTGGGAACAGACGCCAGTGCTATTTGCCCTGTGTATGACAATGGGAGCACAATAGTGACTCTTCTTACCAGAAAACAACTCTTGCTCGTAGGACCAGAAACTGCATGGGATTCAACTCCATTTAGAACTATGAAACAAACCCTAGCTCACCTTAGAAGAAACATACTCTGCTTTTGAGAAAAGGACACTCTTCTACTCTACTGTGTTTCCTATTGGGACGGAACAGTGAGCTTGCTCAGAACAAAAGAATTGTGCTTCCTACGAACACGGGCCATATCTAGTTCAACTCTGCTTAGGAAACGGACAAGAACAGTAGATCCTCTTCAGTCCAATACACTGTACATTTTGGAAACAGACGCCAGTGCTATTTGCCCTGTGTATGACAATGGGAGCGCAATAGTGACTCTTCTTACCAGAAAACAACTCTTGCTCGTAGGACCAGAAACTGCATGTGATGCAACTCCATTTAGGACTGGGAAACCAACGCTAGCTCGACTAACAAGAAACATACTCTGCTTTTGAGAAAGGAGCAATCTTCTTCTCTACTGTGTTTCCTATGGGGTCCGAACAGTGAGCTTGCTCAGAACAAAGAACTGTGCTTCTTACACACACGGGCCATATCTAGTTCAACTCTGCTTAGGAAACTGACAAGAACAGTAGCTCCTCTTCAGTCCAATACACTGTACTTACTGGGAACAGACACGAGCGCTATTTGCACTGTGTATGGCAATAGAAGCGCAATAGTGACTTTTGTTACCAGAAAACAACTCTTGCTCGTAGGCCCAGAAACTGCATGGGATTCAACTCCATTTAGGACTGGGAAACAAAAGCTAGCTCGCTTTACAAGAAACACACTCTGCTTTTGAGAAAAGAGCACTCTTCTACTCTACTGTGTTTCCTATAGTGCCAGAACTGTGAGCTTGCTCAGAACAAAAGAACTGTGCTTCCTACACACACGGGCCATATCTAGTTCAATTCTACTTAGGATACTGACAAGAACAGTAGATCCTCTTCAGTCCAATACACTGTACATGCTGGGAACAGACGCCAGTGGTATTTGCCCTGTATATGACAATGGGAGCGCAATAGTAACTCTTCTTACCAGAAAACAACACTTGCTCGTAGGACCAGAAACTGCGTGGGATTCAACTCCATTTAGGACTGGGAAACAAACGCTAGCTAGCCTTAGAAGAAACACACTCTGCTTTTGAGAAAAGGGCACTCTTCAACTCCACTGTGTTTCCTATGGGGTCCGAACAGTGAGCTTGCTCAGAACAAAAGAACTGTGCTTTTTACACACACGGGCCATATCTAGTTCAATTCTGCTTAGGAAACTGACAAGAACAGTAGCTCCTCTTCAGTCCAGTACACTGTACATACTGGGAACAGACGCGAGTGCTATTTGCACTGTGTATGGCAATGGGAGCGCAATAGTGACTTTCCATACCAGAAAACAACTCTTGCTCGTAGCACCAGAAACTGCATGGGATTCAACTCCATTTAGGACTGGGAAACAAACGCTAGCTCGCCTTACAAGAAATATACTCTGCTTTTGAGAAAAGGGCACTCTTCTAATCTACTGTGTTTCCTATGGGGACCGAACAGTGACCTTGCTCAGAACAAAAGAACTGTGCTTCCTACGAACACAGGCCATATCTAGTTCAACTCTGCTTAGGAAACTGACAAGAACAGTAGATCCTCTTCAGTCCAATACACTGTACTTGCTGGGATCAGACGCGAGTGCTCTTTGCACTGTGCATGGCAATGGGAGCACAATAGTGACTTTCCTTACCAGAAAACAACTGTGGCTCGTGGGACCAACAACTGCATGTGATTCAACTCCATTTAGGACTGGAAAACAAACGCTAGTTCGCCTTACAAAAACACACTCTGCTTTTGAGAAAAGGGCACTCTTCTACTCTACTGTGATTCCTATGGGGACCGAAAAGTGACCTTGTTCAGAACAAAAGAACTGTGCTTCCTACACAACCGGCCATATCTAGTTCATTTCTGCTTAAGAAACTGACAAGAAGAGTAAATCGTCTTCAGTCTAATACACTGTACATGCTGGGAACAGACGCCAGTGCTATTTGCCCTGTGTATGACAATGGAAGCGCAATAGTGACTCTTCTTACCAGAAAACAACTCTTGCTCGTAGGACCAGAAACTGCATGTGATTCAACTCCATTTAGGTCTGGGAAACAAACGCTAGCTGGGCTTACAAGAAACACACTCTGCTTTTGAGAAAAGAGCACTAGTCTACTCTACTGTGTTTCCTACAGGGCCAAAACAGTGAGCTTGCTCAGAACAAAAGAACTGTGCTTCCTACACACATGGCCATATCTAGTTCAATTCTGCTTCGGAAACTGACAAGAACAGTAGATCCTCTTCAGTCCAATACACTGTACATGCTGGGAACAAACTCCAGTGCTATTTGCCCTGTGAATGACAATCAGAGCGCAATAGTAACTCTTCTTACCAGAAAACAACTTTTGCTCGTAGGACCAGAAACTGCATGTGATTCAACTCCATTTAGGACTGGAAAACAAACGCTAGCTGGCCTTACAATAAACACACTCTGCTTTTGAGAAAAGAATACTCTTCTACTCTAATGTGTTTCCTCTAGGGCCAGAACAGTGAGCTTGCAAAGTAAAAAAGAACTGTGCTTCCTACAAACACGGCCATATCTAGTTCAATTCTGCTTAGGAAACTGCCACGAACAGTAGATCCTCCTCAGTCCAATACACTGTACATGCTGGGAACAGACGAAGTGCTATTTGCCCTGTGTATGACAATGGGAGCGCAATAGTGACTCTTCTTACCAGAAAACAAATCGTGCTAGTAGCACCAGAAACTGCATGTGATTCAACTCCATTTAGGACTGGGAAACAAACGCTAGCTGGCCTTACAACAAACACACTCTGCTTTTGAGAAAAGAGAACTCTTCTACTCTAATGTGTTTCCTACAGGGCCAGAAAAGTGAGCTTGCGCAGAAAAAAAGAACTGTGCTACCTATACACACGGGCCATATCTAGTTCAACTCTGCTTAGGAAACTGACAAGAACAGTAGCTCCTCTTCAGTGCAACACACTTTATTTGCTGGGAACAGACGCGAGTGCTATTTGCCCTGTGAATGGCAATGGGAGCGCAATAGTGACTCTTCTTACCAGAAAACAACTCTTGCTCATAGCACCAAAAACTGCATGGGATTCAACTACATTTAGGACTTGGAAACAAACGCTAGCGCGCCTTAGAAGAAACACACTCTGCTTTTGAGAAAAGAGCACTCTTCTACTCTACTGTGTTTCCAATGGGGTCCGAACAGTGAGCTTGCTCAGAACAAAAGAACTGTGCTTCCTACACACACGGGCCATATCTAGTTCATTTCTACTTAGGATACTGACAAGAACAGTAGATCCTCTACAGTCCAATACACTGTACATGCTGGGAACAGACGCCAGTGGTATTTGCCCTTTGTATGACAATGGGAGCGCAATAGTAACTCTTCTTACCAGAAAACAACACTTGCTCGTAGGACCAGAAACTGCGTGGGATTCAACTCCATTTAGGACTGGGAAACAAACACTAGCTCGCCTTACAATAAACACACTCTGCTTTTGAGAAAAGAGCACTCTTCTACTCTACTGTGTTTCCTATGGGGTCCAAAGAGTGAGCTTGCTCAGAACAAAAGAACTGTGCTTCCTACACATACGGGCCATATCTAGATCAATTCTGCTTAGGAAACTGACAAGAACAGTAGATCCTGTTCAGTCGAATACACTGTACATGCTGGGAACAGACGCCAGTGCTATTTGCCCTGTATATGACAATGGGAGCGCAATAGTTACTCTTCTTACCAGAAAAAACTCTTGCTTGTAGGACCAGAAACTGCATGGGATTCAACTCCATTTAGGACTGGGAAACAAACGCTAGCTTGCCTTACAAGAAACACACTCTGTTTTTGAGAAAAGGGCACTCTTCAACTCCACTGTGTTTCCTATGGGGTCCGAACAGTGAGCTTGCTCAGAACAAAAGAAATGTGCATCCTGCACACACGGGCCATATTTAGTTCAATTCTGCTTAGGAAACTGACAAGAACAGTAGCTCCTCTTCAGTCCAATACACTGTACTTGATAGGAACAGACGCGAGTGCTACTTGCACTGTGTATGGCAATGGGAGCTCAATAGTGACTCTTCTTACCAGAAAAAACTCTTGCTCCTAGGACCAGAAACTGCATGTGATTCAACTCCATTTAGGACTGGGAAACAAACACTAGCTCGCCTTACAAGAAACACACTTTGCTTTTGAGAAAAGAGCACTCTTCTACTCTACTGTGTTTACTATAGGGCCAGAACAGTGAGCATTCTCAGAACAAAAGAACTGTGTTTCCAAAACACACGGGCCATATCTAGTTCAACTCTGCTTAGGAAACTGACAAGAACAGTAGATCCTCTTCAGTCCAATACACTGTACATGCTGGGAACAGACACCAGCGCTATTTGCCCTGGGTATGACAATGGGAGCGCAATAGTGACTCCTCTTACCAGAAAACAACTCTTGCTCGTAGGACCAAAAACTGCGTGTGATTCAACTCCATAAAGGACTGGGAAACAAACGCTAGCTCGCCTGACAAGAAACACAGTCTACTTTTGAGAAAAGATCACTCTTCTACTCTACTGTGTTTCCAATAGTGCCAAAAGAGTGAGCTTGCTCAGAACAAAAGAACTGTGCTTCCTACACACACGGGCCATATCTAGATCAACTCTGCTTAGGAAAATGACAAGAACAGTAGCTCCTCTTCAGTCCAGTACACTGTACATACTGTGAACAGACTCGAGTGCTGTTTGCACTGTGTATGGCAATGGGAACGCAATAGTGACTTTCCTTACCAGAAAACAACTCTTGCTCGTAGGACCAGAAACTGCATGGGATTCAACTCCATTTAGGACTGGGAAACAAACGCTAGCTCACCTTAGAAGAAACATACTCTGCTTTTGAGAAAAGGGCACTCTTCTAATCTACTGTGTTTCCTATGGGGACCGAACAGTGACCTTACTCAGAACAAAAGAACTGTGCTTCCTAAGAACACGGGCCATATCTAGTTATACTCTGCTTAGGAAACTGACAATAACAGTAGATCCTCTTCAGTCCAATACACTGTACTTATTGGGAAGAGACTCGAGTGCTATTTGCACTGTGTATGGCAATGGGAGCTCAATAGTGACTTTCGTTACCACAAAACAACTCTTGCTCGTAGGACCAGAAACTGCATGGGATTCAACTCCATTTAGGACTGGGAAACAAATGCTAACACGCCTTACAATAAACACACTCTGCTTTTGAGAAAAGAGCACTCTTCTACTCTACTGTGTTTCCTATGGGGTCCAAAGAGTGAGCTTGCTCAGAACAAAAGAAGTGTGCTTCCTACACACACGGGCCATATCTAGATGAATTCTGCTTAGGAAACTGACAAGAAGAGTAGATCCTCTTCAGTCCAATACACTGTACATGCTGGGAACAGACGCCAGTGCTATTTGCCCTGTGTATGACAATGGGAGCGCAATAGTTACTCTTCTTACCAGAAAAAACTCTTGCTTGTAGGACCAGAAACTGCATGTGATTCAACTCCATTTAGGACTGGGAAACAAACGCTAGCTTCCCTTACAAGAAAAACACTCTGCTATTGAGAAAAGGGCACTCTTCAACTCCACTGTGTTTCCTATGGGGTCCGAACAGTGAGCTAGCTCAGAACAGAAGAACTGTGCATCCTATGAACACGGGCCATATCTAGTTGAACTCTGCTTAGGAAACTGACAAGAACAGTAGATCCTCTTCAGTCCAATACACTGTACTTACTGGGAAGAGACTCGAGTGCTATTTGCACTGTGTATGGCAATGGGAGCGCAATAGTGACTTTCGTTACCACAAAACAACTCTTGCTCTTAGGACCAAAAACTGCATGTGATTCAACTCCATTTAGGACTGGGAAAAAAACACTAGCTCGACTTATAAGAAACACACTCTGCTTTTGAGAAAAGATCACTCTTCTAATCTACTGTGTTTACAATAGTGCCAAAACAGTGAGCTTGCTCACAACAAAAGAATTGTGCTTCCTACACACACGGCCATATCTAGTTCAATTGTGCTTAGGAAACTGACAAGAACAGTAGATCCTCTTCAGTCCAATACACTCTACATGCTGGGAACAGACGCCAGTGCTATTTGCCCTGTGTATGACAATGGGAACGCAATAGGGACTCTTCTTACCAGAAAACAACTCTTGCTTGTAGGACCAGAAACTGCATGTGATTCAACTCCATTTAGGACTGGGAAACAAACGCTAGCTAGCCTTAGAAGAAACACACTCTGCTTTTGAGAAAAGGGCACTCTTCAACTCCACTGTGTTTCCTATGGGGTCCGAACAGTGAGCTTGCTCAGAACAAAAGAACTGTGCTTTTTACACACACGGGCCATATCTAGTTCAATTCTGCTTAGGAAACTGACAAGAACAGTAGCTCCTCTTCAGTCCAGTACACTGTACATACTGGGAACAGACGCGAGTGCTATTTGCACTGTGTATGGCAATGGGAGCGCAATAGTGACTTTCCATACCAGAAAACAACTCTTGCTCGTAGCACCAGAAACTGCATGGGATTCAACTCCATTTAGGACTGGGAAACAAACGCTAGCTCGCCTTACAAGAAATATACTCTGCTTTTGAGAAAAGGGCACTCTTCTAATCTACTGTGTTTCCTATGGGGACCGAACAGTGACCTTGCTCAGAACAAAAGAACTGTGCTTCCTACGAACACAGGCCATATCTAGTTCAACTCTGCTTAGGAAACTGACAAGAACAGTAGATCCTCTTCAGTCCAATACACTGTACTTGCTGGGATCAGACGCGAGTGCTCTTTGCACTGTGCATGGCAATGGGAGCACAATAGTGACTTTCCTTACCAGAAAACAACTGTGGCTCGTGGGACCAACAACTGCATGTGATTCAACTCCATTTAGGACTGGAAAACAAACGCTAGTTCGCCTTACAAAAACACACTCTGCTTTTGAGAAAAGGGCACTCTTCTACTCTACTGTGATTCCTATGGGGACCGAAAAGTGACCTTGCTCAGAACAAAAGAACTGTGCTTCCTACACAACCGGCCATATCTAGTTCATTTCTGCTTAAGAAACTGACAAGAAGAGTAAATCGTCTTCAGTCTAATACACTGTACATGCTGGGAACAGACGCCAGTGCTATTTGCCCTGTGTATGACAATGGAAGCGCAATAGTGACTCTTCTTACCAGAAAACAACTCTTGCTCGTAGGACCAGAAACTGCATGTGATTCAACTCCATTTAGGTCTGGGAAACAAACGCTAGCTGGGCTTACAAGAAACACACTCTGCTTTTGAGAAAAGAGCACTAGTCTACTCTACTGTGTTTCCTACAGGGCCAAAACAGTGAGCTTGCTCAGAACAAAAGAACTGTGCTTCCTACACACATGGCCATATCTAGTTCAATTCTGCTTCGGAAACTGACAAGAACAGTAGATCCTCTTCAGTCCAATACACTGTACATGCTGGGAACAAACTCCAGTGCTATTTGCCCTGTGAATGACAATCAGAGCGCAATAGTAACTCTTCTTACCAGAAAACAACTTTTGCTCGTAGGACCAGAAACTGCATGTGATTCAACTCCATTTAGGACTGGAAAACAAACGCTAGCTGGCCTTACAATAAACACACTCTGCTTTTGAGAAAAGAATACTCTTCTACTCTAATGTGTTTCCTCTAGGGCCAGAACAGTGAGCTTGCAAAGTAAAAAAGAACTGTGCTTCCTACAAACACGGCCATATCTAGTTCAATTCTGCTTAGGAAACTGCCACGAACAGTAGATCCTCCTCAGTCCAATACACTGTACATGCTGGGAACAGACGAAGTGCTATTTGCCCTGTGTATGACAATGGGAGCGCAATAGTGACTCTTCTTACCAGAAAACAAATCGTGCTAGTAGCACCAGAAACTGCATGTGATTCAACTCCATTTAGGACTGGGAAACAAACGCTAGCTGGCCTTACAACAAACACACTCTGCTTTTGAGAAAAGAGAACTCTTCTACTCTAATGTGTTTCCTACAGGGCCAGAAAAGTGAGCTTGCGCAGAAAAAAAGAACTGTGCTACCTATACACACGGGCCATATCTAGTTCAACTCTGCTTAGGAAACTGACAAGAACAGTAGCTCCTCTTCAGTGCAACACACTTTATTTGCTGGGAACAGACGCGAGTGCTATTTGCCCTGTGAATGGCAATGGGAGCGCAATAGTGACTCTTCTTACCAGAAAACAACTCTTGCTCATAGCACCAAAAACTGCATGGGATTCAACTACATTTAGGACTTGGAAACAAACGCTAGCGCGCCTTAGAAGAAACACACTCTGCTTTTGAGAAAAGAGCACTCTTCTACTCTACTGTGTTTCCAATGGGGTCCGAACAGTGAGCTTGCTCAGAACAAAAGAACTGTGCTTCCTACACACACGGGCCATATCTAGTTCATTTCTACTTAGGATACTGACAAGAACAGTAGATCCTCTACAGTCCAATACACTGTACATGCTGGGAACAGACGCCAGTGGTATTTGCCCTTTGTATGACAATGGGAGCGCAATAGTAACTCTTCTTACCAGAAAACAACACTTGCTCGTAGGACCAGAAACTGCGTGGGATTCAACTCCATTTAGGACTGGGAAACAAACACTAGCTCGCCTTACAATAAACACACTCTGCTTTTGAGAAAAGAGCACTCTTCTACTCTACTGTGTTTCCTATGGGGTCCAAAGAGTGAGCTTGCTCAGAACAAAAGAACTGTGCTTCCTACACATACGGGCCATATCTAGATCAATTCTGCTTAGGAAACTGACAAGAACAGTAGATCCTGTTCAGTCGAATACACTGTACATGCTGGGAACAGACGCCAGTGCTATTTGCCCTGTATATGACAATGGGAGCGCAATAGTTACTCTTCTTACCAGAAAAAACTCTTGCTTGTAGGACCAGAAACTGCATGGGATTCAACTCCATTTAGGACTGGGAAACAAACGCTAGCTTGCCTTACAAGAAACACACTCTGTTTTTGAGAAAAGGGCACTCTTCAACTCCACTGTGTTTCCTATGGGGTCCGAACAGTGAGCTTGCTCAGAACAAAAGAAATGTGCATCCTGCACACACGGGCCATATTTAGTTCAATTCTGCTTAGGAAACTGACAAGAACAGTAGCTCCTCTTCAGTCCAATACACTGTACTTGATAGGAACAGACGCGAGTGCTACTTGCACTGTGTATGGCAATGGGAGCTCAATAGTGACTCTTCTTACCAGAAAAAACTCTTGCTCCTAGGACCAGAAACTGCATGTGATTCAACTCCATTTAGGACTGGGAAACAAACACTAGCTCGCCTTACAAGAAACACACTTTGCTTTTGAGAAAAGAGCACTCTTCTACTCTACTGTGTTTACTATAGGGCCAGAACAGTGAGCATTCTCAGAACAAAAGAACTGTGTTTCCAAAACACACGGGCCATATCTAGTTCAACTCTGCTTAGGAAACTGACAAGAACAGTAGATCCTCTTCAGTCCAATACACTGTACATGCTGGGAACAGACACCAGCGCTATTTGCCCTGGGTATGACAATGGGAGCGCAATAGTGACTCCTCTTACCAGAAAACAACTCTTGCTCGTAGGACCAAAAACTGCGTGTGATTCAACTCCATAAAGGACTGGGAAACAAACACTAGCTCGCCTGACAAGAAACACAGTCTACTTTTGAGAAAAGATCACTCTTCTACTCTACTGTGTTTCCAATAGTGCCAAAAGAGTGAGCTTGCTCAGAACAAAAGAACTTTGCTTCCTACACACACGGGCCATATCTAGATCAACTCTGCTTAGGAAAATGACAAGAACAGTAGCTCCTCTTCAGTCCAGTACACTGTACATACTGTGAACAGACTCGAGTGCTGTTTGCACTGTGTATGGCAATGGGAGCGCAATAGTGACTTTCCTTACCAGAAAACAACTCTTGCTCGTAGGACCAGAAACTGCATGGGATTCAACTCCATTTAGGACTGGGAAACAAACGCTAGCTCACCTTAGAAGAAACATACTCTGCTTTTGAGAAAAGGGCACTCTTCTAATCTACTGTGTTTCCTATGGGGACCGAACAGTGACCTTACTCAGAACAAAAGAACTGTGCTTCCTACGAACACGGGCCATATCTAGTTATACTCTGCTTAGGAAACTGACAATAACAGTAGATCCTCTTCAGTCCAATACACTGTACTTACTGGGAAGAGACTCGAGTGCTATTTGCACTGTGTATGGCAATGGGAGCTCAATAGTGACTTTCGTTACCACAAAACAACTCTTGCTCCTAGGACCAAAAACTGCATGTGATTCAACTCCATTTAGGACTGGGAAACAAATGCTAGCTCGACTTACAAGAAACACACTCTGCTTTTGAGAAAAGATCACTCTTCTAATCTACTGTGTTTCCAATAGTGCCAAAACAGTGAGCTTGCTCAGAACAAAAGAACTGTGCTTCCTACACACACGGCCATGTCTAGTTCACTTCTACTTAGGATATTGACAAGAACAGTAGATCCTCTTCAGTCCAATACACTGTACATGCTGGGAACAGACGCCAGTGCTATTTGCCCTGTGTATGACAATGGGAGCGCAATAGTAACTCTTCTTACCAGAAAACAACTCTTGCTCGTAGGACCAGAAACTGCATGCGATTCAACTCCATTTAGGACTGGGAAACAAACGCTAACTCGCCTTACAATAAACACACTCTGCTTTTGAGAAAAGAGCACTCTTCTACTTTACTGTGTTTCCTATGGGGTCCAAAGAGTGAGATTGCTCAGAACAAAAGAAGTGTGCTTCCTACACACACGGGCCATATCTAGATGAATTCTGCTTAGGAAACTGACAAGAAGAGTAGATCCTCTTCAGTCCAATAACCTGTACATGCTGGGAACAGACGCCAGTGCTATTTGCCCTGTGTATGACAATGGGAGCGCAATAGTTACTCTTCTTACCAGAAAAAACTCTTGCTTGTAGGACCAGAAACTGCATATGATTCAACTCCATTTAGGACTGGGAAACAAACGCTAGCTTGCCTTACAAGAAAAACACTCTGCTATTGAGAAAAGGGCACTCTTCAACTCCACTGTGTTTCCTATGGGGTCCGAACAGTGAGCTTGCTCAGAACAGAAGAACTGTGTATCCTATGAACACCGGCCATATCTAGTTGAACTCTGCTTAGGAAACTGACAAGAACAGTAGATCCTCTTCAGTCCAATACACTGTACTTACTGGGAAGAGACTCGAGTGCTATTTGCACTGTGTATGGCAATGGGAGCGCAATAGTGACTTTCGTTACCACAAAACAACTCTTGCTCTTAAGACCAAAAACTGCATGTGATTCAAATCCATTTAGGACTGGGAAAAAAACACTAGCTCGACTTACAAGAAACACACTCTGCTTTTGAGAAAAGATCACTCTTCTAATCTACTGTGTTTCCAATAGTGCCAAAACAATGAGCTTGCTCACAACAAAAGAATTGTGCTTCCTACACACACGGCCATATCTAGTTCAATTCTGCTTAGGAAACTGACAAGAACAGTAGATCCTCTTCAGTCCAATACACTCTACATGCTGGGAACAGACGCCAGTGCTATTTGCCCTGTGTATGACAATGGGAGCGCAACAGTGACTCTTCTTACCGGAAAACAACTCTTGCTTGTAGGACCAGAAACTGCATGTGATTCAACTCCATTTAGGACTGGGAAACAAACGCTAGCTAGCCTTACAAGAAACACACTCTGCTTTTGAGAAAAGGGCACTCTCAACGCCACTGTGTTTCCTATGGGGTCCCAACAGTGAGCTTGCTCAGAACAAAAGAACTGTGCTTTTTACACACACGGGCCATATCTACTTCAATACTGCTTAGGAAACTGACAAGAACAGTAGCTCCTCTTCAGTCCAGTACACTGTACATACTGGGAACAGACGCGAGTGCTATTTGCACTGTGTATGGCAATGGGAGCGCAATAGTGACTTTCCTTACCAGAAAACAACTCTTGCTCGTAGCACCAGAAACTGCATGTGATTCAACTCCATTTAGGACTGGGAAACAAACGCTAGCTCACCTTAGAAGAAACATACTCTGCTTTTGAGAAAAGGGCACTCTTCTAATCTACTGTGTTTCCTATGGGGACCGAACAGTGACCTTGCTCAGAACAAAAGAACTGTGCTTCCTACGAACACGGGCCATATCTAGTTATACTCTGCTTAGGAAACTGACAATAACAGTAGATCCTCTTCAGTCCAATACACTGTACTTACTGGGAAGAGACTCCAGTGCTATTTGCACTGTGTATGGCAATGGGAGCGCAATAGTGACTTTCGTTACCACAAAACAACTCTTGCTCGTAGGACCAAAAACTGCATGTGATTCAACTCCATTTAGGACTGGGAAACAAATGCTAGCTCGACTTACAAGAAACACACTCTGCTTTTGAGAAAAGAGCACTCTACTACTCTACTGTGTTTCCTATGTGGTCCGAACAGTGAGCTTGCTCAGAACAAAAGAACTGTGCTTCCTACACACACGTGCCATATCTAGATCAATTCTGCTTAGGAAACTAACAAGAACAGTAGATCCTGTTCAGTCCAATACACTGTACATGCTGGGAAAAGACGCCAGTGCTATTTGCCCTGTGTATGACATTGGGAGCACAATAGTGTCTCTTCTTACCAGAAAACAACTCTTGCTTGTAGGACCATAAACTGCATGTGACTCAACTCCATTTAGGACTGGGAAACAAACGCTAGCTCGCCTTACAAGAAACACACTCTGCTTTTGAGAAAAGAGCACTCTTCTACTCTACTGTGTTGCCTATAGTGCCAGAACTGTAAGCTTGCTCAGAACAAAAGAACTGTGCTTCCTACACACACGGGCCATATCTAGTTCAATTCTACTTAGGATACTGACAAGAACAGTAGATCCTCTTCAGTCCAATACACTGTACATGCTGGGAACAGACGCCAGTGCTATTTGCCCTGTGTATGACAATGGGAGCGCAATAGTGACTCTTCTTACCAGAAAACAACTCTTGCTCGTAGGACCAGAAACTGCATGGGATTCAACTCCATTTAGGACTGGGAAACAAACGCTAGCTCGCCTTACAAGAAACGCACTCTGCTTTTGAGAAAAGAGCACTCTTCTACTCTACTGTGTTTCCTATTGGGTCCGAACAGTGAGCTTGCTCAGAACAAAAGAACTGTGCTTCCTACACACAGGGGCCATATCTCGTTCAACTCTGCTTAGGAAACTGACAAGAACAGTAGCTCTTCTTCAGTCCTATACACTGAATTTGCTGGGAACAGACGCGAGTGCCATTTGCACTGTGTATGGCAATGGAAGCACAATAGTGACTCTTAATACCAGAAAACAACTCTTGCTCGTAGCACCAAAAACTGCATGTGACTCAACTCCATTTAGGACTGGGAAACAAATGCTAGCTCGCCTTACAAGAAACACACTCTGCTTTTGAGAGAAGAGCACTCTTCTACTCTACTATGTTTCCTATAGTGCCAGAACTAGATTTCACTCAGAAGAAAAGAACTGTGCTTCCTACACACATGGGCCATATCTATTTCAATTCTGCTTAGGATACTGACAAGAACAGTAGATCCTCTTCAGTCCAATACACTGTACATGCTGGGAACAGACGCCAGTGCTATTTGCCCTGTGTATGACGATGGGAGCACAATAGTGACTCTTCTTACCAGAAAACAACTCTTGCTGGTAGGACCAAAAACTGTATGTGACTCAACTCCATTTAGGACTGGGAAACAAATGCTAGCTTGCCTTACAAGAAACACACTCTGCTTTTGAGAAAAGAGAACTCTTCTACTCTACTGTGTTTCCTATAGGGCCAGAACTGTGAGCTTGCTCAGAACAAAAGAACTGTGCTTCCTACACACACGGGCCATATCTAGTTCAACTCTGCTTAGGAAACTGACAAGAACAGTAGATCCTCTTCAGTGCAATACACTGTAGATGCCGGAAAAGACACCAGTGCTATTTCCCCTGTGTATGACAATGGGAGCGCAATAGTGACTCTTCTTACCAGAAAACAACTCATGCTCGTTTGACCAGAAACTGCATGTGATTCAACTCCATTTAGGACTGGGAAACAAACGCTAGCTCGCCTTACAAGAAACAGACTCTGCTTTTGAGAAAAGAGCACTCTTCTACTCTACTTTGTTTCCTATGGGGTCCGAACAGTGAGCTTGCTCAGAACAAAAGAACTGTGCTTCCTACAAACACGGGCCATATCTAGTTCAACTCTGCTTAGGAAACTGACAAGAATAGTAGCTTTTCTTCAGTCCAATACACTGTAATTGCTGGGAACAGACGCGAGTGCTATTTGCACTGTGTATGGCAGTGGGAGCGCAATAGTGACTCTTCTTACCAGAAAACAACTCTTGCTCGTAGGACCAGAAACTGCCTGTGATTCAACTCCATTTAGGACTGGGAAACAAATGCTAGCTCGCCTTACAAGAAACACACTCTGCTTTGGAGAAAAAGGCACTCTTCTACTCTACTGTTTTTCCTATGGGTCCGAACAGTGAGCTTGCTCAGAACAAAAGAACTGTGCTTCCTACATACATGGTCCATATCTAGTTCAACTCTGCTTAGGAAACTGACAAGAAGAGTAGCTCTTCTTCAGTCCAATACACTGTACTTGCTGGGAACAGATGCGAGTGCTATTTGCACTGTGTATGAGAATGGGAGCGCAATAGTGACTTTTCTTACCAGAAAACAACTCTTGCTCATGGGACCAAAAACTTCATGTGATTCAACTCCATTTAGGACTGGGAAACAAACGCTAGCTGGCCTTACAATAAACACACTCTGCTATTGAGAAAAGAATACTCCTCTACTCTAGTATGTTTCCTCTAGGGCCAGAACAGTGAGCTTGCAAAGTAAAAATGAACTTTGCTTCCTACACACACGGGCTATATCTAGTTCAACTCTGCTTAGGAAACTGACAAGAACAGTAGATCCTCTTCAGTGCAATACACTGTACTTGCTTAGAACAGATGCGAGTGCTATTTGAGGGTGTTTGGGAATGGGAGCGCAATAGTGACTTTCCTTACCAGAAAACAACTCTTGCTAGTAGGACCAGAAACTGCATCTGATTCAACTCCATTTAGGACTGGGAAACAAACGCTAGCTGGCCTTACAAGGAACACACTCTGCTTTTGAGAAAAGAGCACTCTTCTACTCTTCTGTGTTTCTTATGGGGTTCGAACAGTGAGCTTGCTCAGAACAAAAGAACTGTGCTTCCTACACACACGGGCCATGTCTAGATCAACTCTGCTTAGAAAACTGACAAGAACAGTAGCTCCTCTTCATTCCAATACACCACTTGCTGGGAACAGACGCGAGTGGTATTTGTACTGTGTATGGCAATGGGAGCGCAATAGTGACCCTTCTTACGAAAAAACAACTCTTGCTCATAGGACCAGAAACTGCATGTGATTCAACTCCATTTAGGACTGGGAAACAAACGATAGCTCGCCTTACAAGAAACACACTCTGCTTTTGAGAAAAGAGCAGTATTCTACTCTAATGTGTTTCCTATAGGGCCAGAACAGTGAGCTTGCTCAGAACAAAAGAACTGTGCTTCCTACACACACGGGCCATATCTAGTTCAACTCTGCTTAGCAAACTGACAAGAACAGTAGCTCTTCTTCAGTCCAATACACTGTACTGGCTGGGAAGAGACGCGAGTGCTATTTGCATGGTGTATGGGAATGGAAGCGCAATAGTGAATTTCCTTACCAGAAAACAACTCTTTCTCATAGGACCAACAACTGCATGTGATTCAACTCCATTTAGGACTGGGAAACAAACGCTAGCTCGCCTTACAAGAAACACACTCTGATTTTGAGAAAAGAGCACTCTTCTACTCTACTGTGTTTCTTATAGGGCCAAAATATTGAGCTTGCTCAGAACAAAAGAAATGTGCTTCCTACACACACGGCCATATCTAGTTCAATTCTGCTTCGGAAACTGACAAGAACAGTAGATGCTCTTCAGTCCAATACACTGTACATGCTGGGAACAGACGACAGTGCTATTTGCCCTGTGTATGACAATGGGAGCACAATAGTGACTCTTCATACCAGAAAACAACTCTTGCTCATAGGAACAAAACATGCATGTGATTCAACTCCATTTAGGACTGGGAAACAAATGCTAGCTTGCCTTACAAGAAACACACTCTGATTTTGAGAAAAGAGCAGTATTCTACTCTAATGTGTTTTCTATAGGGCCAGAACAGTGAGCTTGCTCAGAACAGAAGAACTGTGTATCCTTCACACACGGGCCATGTATAGTTCAACTCTGCTTAGGAAAGTGACAAGAACAGTAGCTCCTCTTCATTCCAATACACTGTACTTGCTGGGAACAGACGCGAGTGCTAATTGCACTGTGTATAGCAATGGGAGCCCAATAGTGTCTCTTTGTACCAGAAAACAACTCTTGCTCCTAGGACCAAATACTGCATGTGACTCAACTCCATTTCAGACTGGGAAACAAATGCTTGCTCGCCTTACAAGAAACACACTCTGCTTTTGAGAAGAGGGCACTCTTCTACTCTACTGTGTTTCCTATGGGATCCGAACAGTGAGCTTGCTCAGAACAAAATAATTGTGCTTCCTACACACACAGGCCATATCTAGTTCAACTCTGCATAGGAAACTGACAAGAACAGTAGCTCCTCTTCAGTCCAATACACTGCACTTGCTGGGAACAGACGCGTGTGCTATTTGCAGTGTGTATGGCAATGGGAGCGAAATAGTGACTCCTTTTACCAGAAAACAACTCTTGCTCGTAGGACCAGAAACGGCATGAGATTCAAATCTGTTTCTGACAGGGAAACAAACACTAGCTGGCCTTACAAGAAACACACTCTGCTTTTGAGAAAATAGCACTCTTCTACTCTACTGTGTTTCCTATGGGGTCCGAACAGTGAGCTTGCTCAGAACAAAAGAACTGTGCTTCCTACACACAAGGGCCATATCTAGTTCAACTCTGCTTAGGAAACTGACAAGAACAATAGCTCCTCTTCATTACAATACACTGTACTTGCTGGGATCAGACGCGAGTGCTCTTTGCACTGTGCATGGCAATGGGAACACAATAGTGACTTTCCTTACCAGAAAACAACTGTGGCTCGTGGGACCAACAACTGCATGTGATTCAACTCCATTTAGGACTGGAAAACAAACGCTAGCTCGCCTTACAAAAACACACTCTGCTTTTGAGAAAAGAGCACTCTTCTACTCTACTGTGTTTCCTATAGGGCCAGAACAGTGAGCTTGCTCAAAACAAAAGAACTGTGCTTCCTACACACACGGGCCATATCTAGATCAATTCTGCTTAGGAAACTGACAAGAACAGTAGATCCTCTTAAGTCCATTACACTGTACATGCTGGGAACAGATGCCAGTGCTATATGCCCTGTGTATGACAATGGGAGCGCACTAGTGACTCTTCTTACCAGAAAACAACTCTTGCTCGTAGGACCAGAAAATGCATGTGATTCAACTCCATTTAGGACTGAGAAACAAACGCTAGCTCGCCTTACAAGAAACGCACTCCGCTTTTGAGAAAAGGGCACTCTTCTACTCTACTGTATTTCCTCGGGGTCCGAACAGTGAGCTTTTTCAGAAGAAAAGAACTGTGCTTCCTACACACACGGCCATAGCTAGTTCAATTCTGCTTAAGAAACTGACAAGAACAGTAGATCCTCTTCCTTCCAATACACTGTACATGCTGGGAACAGACGCCAGTGCTATTTGCCCTGTGTATGACAATGGGAGCACAATAGTGACTCTTGATACCAGAAAACAACTCTTGCTCGTAGGACCAGAAACTGCATGGGATTCAAATCCATTTAGGACTGGGAAACAAACGTTAGCTTGTCTTACAAAAAACACACTTTGCTTTGATAAAAGAGCACTCTTCTACTCTAATGTGTTTCCTATATGGCCAGAACAGTGAGCTTGCTCAGAACAAAAGAACTGTGCTTCCTACACACACGGCCATACCTAGTTCAAGTCTGCTTAGGAAACTGACAAGAACAGTAGATCCTCTTCAGTCCAATACAGTGTACAAGCTGCGAACAGACGCCAATGCTATTTGCCCTGTGTATGACAATGGGAGCGCAATAGTGACTCTTCTTACCAGAAAACAACTCTTCCTCGTAGGACCAGAAAATGCATGTGATTCAACTCCATTTAGGACGGGAAAACAAACGCTAGCTCGCCTTACAATAAACACACTCTGCTTTTGAGAAAAGAGCACTCTTCTACTCTACTGTTTTTCCTATGGGGTCCGAACAGTCAGCTTGCTCAGAACAAAAGAACTGTGCTTCCTACACACACGGGCTATATCTAGTTCAACTCTGCTTAGGAAACTGACAAGAACAGTAGCTATTCTTCAGTCCAATACACTGTACTTGCTGGGAACAGACACGAGTGGTATTTGCACTATATATGGCAATGGGAGCACAATAGTGTCTTTCCTTGCCAGAAAACAACTCTTGCTCATAGGACCAGAAACTGCATGTGATTCAACTCCATTTAGGACTGGGAAACAAATTCTAGCTCGCCTTACAAGAAACACACTCTGCTTTTGAGAAAAGAGCACTCTTCTACTCTACTGTGTTTCCTATAGGGCCAGAACAGTGAGCTTGCTCAGAACAAAAGAACTGTGCTTCCTACACACACGGGCCATATCTAGTTCAACTCTGCTTAGGAAACTGACAAGAACAGTAGATCATCTTCAGTGCAATACACTGTACATGCTGGGAACAGACGCGAGTCCTATTTGCACTGTGTATGGCAATGGGAGCGAAATAGTGACTCCTCTTACCAGAAAACAACTCTTGCTCGTAGGACCAGAAACTCATGAGATTCAAATCTGTTTCTGACTGGGAAACAAACACTAGCTAGCCTTACAAGAAACACACTCTGCTTTTGAGAAAAGAGCACTCTTCTATTCTACTGTGTTTCCTATGTGGTCCGAACAGTGAGCTTGCTCAGAACAAAAGAACTGTGCTTCCTACACACACGGGCCATATCTAGTTCAACTCTGCTTAGGTAACTGTCAAGAACAGTAGATCCTCTTCAGTGCAATACCCTGTACATGCTGGCAACAGACGCGAGTGCTATTTACCCTGTGTATGGTAATGGAAGCTCAATAGTGACTCTTCTTACCAGAAAACAACTCTTTCTTGTAGGACCAGAAACTGCATGTGATTCAACTCCATTTAGGACTTGGAAACAAACGCTAGTTCGCCTTAGAAGAAACACACTCTGCTTTGGAGAAAAGAGCACAATTCTACTCTACTGTGTTTCCTATAGGGCCAGAGCAGTGAGCTTGCTCAGAACAAAAGAACTGTGCTTCCTACACACACGGGCCATATCTAGTTCAACTCTGCTTAGGAAACTGACAAGAACAGTAGCTCCTCTTCAGTCCAATACACTGTACATGCTGGGATCAGACGCGAGTGCTCTTTGCCCTGTGTATGACAATGGGAGCACAATAGTGACTCTTGATACCAGAAAACAACTCTTGCTCATAGGACCAGAAACTTCATGGGATTCAACTCCATTTAGGACTGGGAAACAAACGCTAGCTCGCCTTACAAGAAACACACTCTGCTTTTGAGAAAAGAGCAGTATTCTAGTCTAATGTGTTTCCTATAGGGCCAGAACAGTGAGCTTGCTCAGAACAAAAGAACTGTGCTTCCTACACACACGGACATAGCTAGTTCAATTCTGCTTAGGAAACTGACAAGAACAGTAGATCCTCTTCAGTCCAATACACTGTACATGCTGGGAACAGACGACAGTGCTATTTGCCCTTTGTATGACAATGGGAGCACAATAGTGACTCTTCTTACCAGAAAACAACTCTTGCTCATAGGACCAGAAACTGCATGTGATTCAACTCCATGTATGACTGGGAAACAAACGCTAGCTCGCCTTACAAGAAACAAACTCTGCTTTTTAGAAAAGAGCACTCTTCTACTCTAAGGTGTTTCCTATGGGGTCCGAACAGTGAGCATGCTCAGAACAAAATAACTGTGCTTCCTACACACACGGGCCATATCTAGTTCAACTCTCCTTAGGAAACTGACAAGAACAGTAGCTCCTTTTCATTCCAATACACTGTACTTGCTGGGAACAGACGCGAGTGCTATTTGCACTGTGTATGGCAATGAGAACAAAATAGTGACTCTTCTTACCAGAAAACAACTCTTGCTCATAGGACGAAATACTGCATGGGATTCAACTACATTTAGGACCTGGAAACAAATGCTAGCTCGCCTTACAAGAAACACACTCTGCTTTTGAGAAAAGAGCACTCTTCTACTCTATTGTGTTTCCTATAGGGCCAGAACAGTGAGCTTGCTCATAACCAAAGAATTGTGCTTCCTACACACACGGGCCATATCTAGATCAATTCTGCTTAGGAAACTGACAAGAACAGTAGATCCTCTTAAGTCCAATACACTGTACATGCTGGGAACAGATGCCAGTGCTATATGCCCTGTGTATGACAATGGGAGCTCACTAGTGATTCTTCTTACCAGAAAACAACTCTTGCTCGTAGGACCAGAAACTGCATGTGATTCAACTCCATTTAGGACTGAGAAACAAACACTAGCTGGCCTTACAAGAAACACACTCTGCTTTTGAGAAAAGAGCAGTATTCTTGTCTAATGTGTTTCCTATAGGGCCAGAACAGTGAGCTTGCTCAGAAAAAAGAACTGAGCTTCCTACACACACGGGCCATATCTAGTTCATCTCTGCTTAGGAAACTGACAAGAACAGTAGCTCCTATTCAGTCCAATACACTGTACTTGCTGGGAACTGACGCGAGTGCTATTTGCACTGTGTATATGAATGGGAGCACAATAGTGACTTTCCTTACCAGAAAACAACTCTTGCTCGTAGGACCAGAAATTGCATGTGATTCAACTCCATTTGGGACTGGGAAACAAACGCTAGCTCGCCTTACAAGAAACACACTCTGATTTTGAGAGAAGAGCACTCTTCTACTCTACTGTGTTTCCTATAGGGCCACAACAGTGAGCTTGCTCAGAACAAAAGAACTGTGCTTCCTACACACACGGACATATCTAGTTCAATTCTGCTTCGGAAACTGACAAGAACAGTAGATCCTCTTCTGTCCAATACATTGTACATGCTGGGAACAGACGCCAGTGCTATTTGCCCTGGGTATGACAATGGGAGCACACTAGTGACTCTTCTTACCAGAAAAAAACTCTTTCTCGTAGGACCAAATACTGCATGTGACTCAATTCCATTTAGGACTGGGAAACAAACGCTAGCTCGCCTTACAAAAAACACAGTCTGCTTTTGCGAAAAGAGCACTCTTCTACTCTACTGTGTTTCCTATGGTGTCTGAACAGTGAGCTTGCTCAGAACAAAAGAAATGTGCTTTCTACACACGCGGGCAATATCTAGTTCAACGCTGCTTAGGAAACTGACAAGAACAGTAGCTTCTCTTCAGTCCAATACACTGTACTTGCTGGGAACAGACATGTGTGCTATTTGCACTGTGTATGGCATTGGGAGCACAATAGTGACTCTTCTTACCAGGAAACAACTCTTGCTCCTAGGACCAGAAACTGCATGGGATTCAACTCCATTTATGACTGGGAAACAAACACTAGCTCACCTTACAAGAAACACACTCTGCTTTTGAGAAAAGAGCACTCTTCTACTCTACTGTGTTTCCTATAGTCCCCGAACAGTGAGTTTGCTCAGAACAAAAGAACTGTGCTTCCTACACACACAGACATATCTAGTTAATTTCTTCTTAGGAAACTGGCAAGAACAGTAGATCCTCTTCAGTCCAATACACTGTACATGCTGGGAAAAGATGCCAGTGCTATTTGCCCTGTGTATGACAATGAAAGTGCAATAGTGACTCTTCTTATCAGAAAACAACTCTTGCTCGTAGGACCAGAAACTTCATGTGGTTCAACTCCAGTTAGGACTGGGAAACAAACGCTAGCTCGCCTTACAAGAAACACACTCTGCTTTGATAAAACAGCACTCTTCTACTCTAATGTGTTTCCTATATGGCCAGAACAGTGAGCTTGCTAAGAACAAAAGAACTGTGCTTCCTACACACACGGCCATACCTAGTTCAAATCTGCTTAGGAAACTGACAAGAACAGTAGATCCTCTTCAGTCCAATACAGTGTACATGCTGCGAACAGACGCCAGTGCTATTTGCCCTGTGTATGACAATGGGAGCGCAATAGTGACTCTTCTTTCCAGAAAACAACTCTTGCTCGTAGGACGAGAAACTGCATGTGATTCAACTCCATTTAGGACTGGCAAACAAACGCTAGCTCGCCTTACAAGAAACACACTCTGCTTTTGAGAAAAGAGCACTCTTCTACTCTACTGTGTTTCCTAAAGGGCCAGGACAGTGAGCTTGCTCAGAACAAAAGAACTGTGCTTTCTGCATACACGGGGCATATCTAGTTCAACTCTGCTTAGGAAACTGACAAGAACAGTAGCTCCTCTTCAGTCCAATACACTGTACTTGCTGGGAACAGACGCCAATGCTATTTGCTCTGTGTATGACAATGGGAGCACAATAGTGACTCTTATTAACAGAAAACAACTCTTGCTCATAGGAGCAGAACCTGCATGTGATTCAATTCCATTTAGGACTGGGAAACAAACAGTAGCTCGCCTTACAAGAAACACACTCTGCTTTTGAGAAGAGAGCACTCTTCTACTATACTGTGTTGCCTATGGGGTCGAACAGTGAGCTAGCTCAGAATAAAAGAACTGTGCTTCCTTCACACACGGGCTATATCTAGTTCTTCTCTGCTTAGGAAACTGACAAGAACAGTAGCTCCTCTTCAGTGCAATACACTGTACATGCTGGGAACAGACCCCAGTGCTATTTGCCCTGTGTATGACAATGGGAGCGCAAAAGTGACTCTTCTTACTAGAAAACAACTCTTGCTCGTAGGACCAGAAACTGCATGTGATTCAACTCCATTTAGGACTGGGAAACAAACACTAGCTCCCCTTACAAGAAACACACTCTGCTTTTGAGAAAAGAGCACTCTTCTACTCTACTGTGTTTCCTATGGGTTCCGAACAGTGAGCTTGCTCAGAACAAAAGAACTGTGCTTCCTACACACACGGCCATATCTAGTTCAACTCTGCTTAGGAAACTGACAAGAACAGTAGCTCCTCTTCAGTCCAATAAACTGTACATGCTGGGAACAGAATCCAGTGTTATTTGCCCTGT
Source organism: Peromyscus eremicus (assembly GCF_949786415.1). Classification (NCBI taxonomy): domain Eukaryota; kingdom Metazoa; phylum Chordata; class Mammalia; order Rodentia; family Cricetidae; genus Peromyscus; species Peromyscus eremicus. The sequence goes on from NW_026734371.1 coordinate 441,018, forward strand.
GTATGACAGTGGGAGCGCAATAGTGACTCTTTTTACCAGAAAACAACTCTTGCTCGTAGGACCAGAAAATGCATGTGATTCAACTCCCATTTAGGACTGGGAAACAAACGCTAGCTCGCCTTACAAGAAACACACTCTGTTTTTGAGAAAACAGCACTCTTCTACTCTACTGTGTTTCCTATATGGCCAGAACAGTGAGCTAGCTCAGAACAAAAGAACTGTGCTTCCTACACACACGGGCCATATATAGTTTAACTGTGCTTTGGAAACTGACAAGAACAGTAGCTCCTCTTCAGTCCAATACACTGTACTTGCTGGGAACAGACGCGAGTGCTATTTGCACTGTGTATGGCAATGGGAGCACAATAGTGCCTTTCCTTACCAGAAAACAACTCTTACTCGTGGGACAAACAACTGCATGTGATTCAACTCCATTTAGGACTGGAAAACAAACGCTAGCTCGCCTTACAAGAAACACACTCTGCTTTTTAGAAAAGAGCACTCTTCTACTCTAATGTGTTTCCTATGGGGTCCGAAAAGTGAGCTTGCTCAGAACAAACGAACTGTGCTTCCTACACACACGGCCATATCTAGGTCAACTCTGCTTAGGAAACTGACAAGAACAGTAGCTCCTCTTCAGTCCAATACACTGTACATGCTGGGAACAGAATCCAGTGTTATTTGCCCTGTGTATGACAGTGGGAGCGCAATAGTGACTCTTTTTACCAGAAAATAACTCTTGCTCGTAGGACCAGAAAATGCATGTGATTCAACTCCCATTTAGGACTGGGAAACAAACGCTAGCTCGCCTTACAAGAAACACACTCTGTTTTTGAGAAAAGAGCACTCTTCTACTCTACTGTGTTTCCTATATGGCCAGAATAGTGAGCTTGCTCAGAACAAAAGAACTGTGCTTCCTACACACATGGGCCATATATAGTTTAACTGTGCTTTGGAAACTGACAAGAACAGTAGCTCCTCTTCAGTCCAATACACTGTACTTGCTGGGAACAGACGCGAGTGCTATTTGCAGTGTGTATGGCAATGGTAGCGCAATAGTGACTCTTCCTACCAGAAAACAACTCTTGCTCATAGGACGAAAAACTGCATGGGAATCAACTACATTTAGGACTGGGAAACAAAGGCTAGTGTGCCTTACAAGAAACAAACTCTGCTTTTGAGAAAAGAGCACTCTTCTACTCTACTGTGTTTCCTGTGGGGTCGGAACATTGAGCTTGCTCAGAACAAAAGAACTGTGCTTCCTACACACACGGGCCATATCTAGTTCAACTCTGCTTAGGAAACTGACAAGAACAGTAGCTCCTCTTCAGTACAATACACTGTACTTGCTGGGAACAGACGCGAGTGCTATTTGCACTGTGTATGACAATGGGAACACAATAGTGACTCTTCTTACCAGAAAACAACTCTTGCTCATAGGACAAAATACTGCATGGGATTCAACTACTTTTAGGACTGGGAAACAAATGCTAGCTCGCCTTAAAAGAAACACACTCTGCTTTTGAGAAAAGAGCACTCTTCTACTCTACTCTGTTTCCTATAGGGCCAGAACAGTGAGCTTGCTCAAAACAAAAGAACTGTACTTCCTACACACACAGGCCATATCTAGATCAATTCTGCTTAGGAAACTGACAAGAACAGTAGATCCTCTTAAGTCCATTACACTGTACATGCTGGGAACAGATGCCAGTGCTATATGCCCTGTATATGACAATGGGAGCGCACTAGTGACTCTTCTTACCAGAAAACAACTCTTGCTCGTAGGACCAGAAACTGCATGTGATTCAACTCCATTTAGGACTGAGAAACAAACGCTAGCTCGCCTTACAAGAAACACACTCTGCTTTTGAGAAAAGGGCACTCTTCTACTCTACTGTATTTCCTCGGGGTCCGAACAGTGAGCTTTTTTAGAAGAAAAGAACTGTGCTTCCTACACACACGGCCATAGCTAGTTCAATTCTGCTTAAGAAACTGACAAGAACAGTAGATCCTCTTCCGTCCAATACACTGTACATGCTGGGAACAGACGCCAGTGCTATTTGCCCTGTGTATGACAATGGGAGCACAATAGTGACTCTTGATACCAGAAAACAACTCTTGCTCGTAGGAACAGAAACTGCATGGGATTCAACTCCATTTAAGACTGGGAAACAAAAGTTAGCTCGTCTTACAAAAAACACACTCTGCTTTGATAAAAGAGCACTCTTCTACTCTAATGTGTTTCCTTTATGGCCAGAACAGTGAGCTTGCTCAGAACAAAAGAACTGTGCTTTCTACACACACGGCCATACCTACTTCAACTCTGCTTAGGAAACTGACAAGAACAGTAGATCCTCTTCAGTCCAATACCGTGTACATGCTGCGAACAGACACCAATGCTATTTGCCCTGTGTATGACAATGGGAGCACAATAGTGACTCTTCTTACCAGAAAACAACTCTTCCTCGTAGGACCAGAAAATTCATGTGATTCAACTCCATTTAGGATGGGAAAACAAACGCTAGCTCGCCTTACAAGAAACACACTCTGCTTTTGAGAAAAGAGCACTCTTCTACTCTACTGTGTTTCCTATGGGGTCCGAACAGTCAGCTTGCTCAGAACAAAAGAACTGTGCTTCCTACACACACGGGCTATATCTAGTTCAACTCTGCTTAGGAAACTGACAAGAACAGTAGCTATTCTTCAGTCCAATACACTGTACTTGCTGGGAACAGACACGAGTGGTATTTGCACTATATATGGCAATGGGAGCACAATAGTGTCTTTCCGTGCCAGAAAACAACTCTTGCTCGTAGGACCAGAAATTGCATGTGATTCAACACCATTTAGGACTGGGAAACAAACGCTAGCTCGCCTTACAAGAAACAGACTCTGCTTTTGAGAAAATAGCACTCTTCTACTCTAATGTGTTTCCTATAGGGCCAAAACATTGAGCTTGCTCAGAACAAAAAACTGTGCTTCCTACACACACGGCCATATATAATTCAATTCTGCTTAGGAAACTGGCAAGAACAGTAGATCCTCTTCCGTCCAATACACTGTACATGCTGGGAACAGATGCCAGTGCTATTTGCCCTGTGTATGGCAATGGGAGCGCAATAGTGACTCTTCTTACCAGAAAACAACTCTTGCTCATAGGACCAGAAACTGCATGTGATTCAAGTCCATTTAGGACTGGGAAACAAACGCTAGCTCGCCTTACAAGAAACACACTCTGCTTTTGAGAAAAGGGCTCTCTTCTACTCTACTGTGATTCCTATGGGGACCGAAAAGTGACTTTGCTCAGAACAAAAGAACTGTGCTTCCTACACACACGGCCATATCAATTCATTTCTGCTTAGGAAACTGACAAGAAGAGTAAATCCTCTTCAGTCTAATACACTGTACATGCTGGGAACAGAGGCCAGTGCTATTTGCCCAGTGTATGACAATGGAAGCGCAATAGTGACTCTTCTTACCAGAAAACAACTCTTGCTCTTAGGACCAGAAACTGCATGTGATTCAACTCCATTTAGGACTGGGAAACAAACACTAGCTGGCCTTACAAGAAACACACTCTGCTTTTGAGAAAAGAGCACTCTTCTACTCTAATGTGTTTCCTATATGGCCAGAACAGTGAGCTTGCTCAGAACAAAAGAACTGTGCTTCCTACACACACGGGCCATATCTAGTTCAACTCTGCTTAGGAAACTGACAAGAACAGTAGCTCCTCTTCAGTCCAATACACTGTACTTGCTGGGAAGAGACGCGAGTGCTATTTTTACTGTGTATGGCAATGGGAGCGCAGTAGTGTCTCTTCTTACCAGAAAACAACTCATCCTCGTAGGACCAGAAACTGCGTGTGATTCAACTCCATTTAGGACTGGGAAACAAACGCTAGCTCGCCTTACAAGAAACAGACTCTGCTTTTGAGAAAAGAGCACTCTTCTACTCTACTTTGTTTCCTATGGGGTCGAACAGTGAGCTTGCTCAGAACAAAAGAACTGTGCTTCCTACAAACACGGGCCATATCTAGTTCAACTCTGCTTAGGAAACTGACAAGAATAGTAGCTTTTCTTCAGTCCAATACACTGTAATTGCTGGGAACAGACGCGAGTGCTATTTGCACTGTGTATGGCAATGGGAACACAATAGTGACTCTTCTTACCAGAAAACAACTCTTGCTCATAGGACGAAATACTGCATGGGATTCAACTACTTTTAGGACTGGGAAACAAATGCTAGCTCGCCTTAAAATAAACACACTCTGCTTTTGAGAAAAGAGCACTCTTCTACTCTACTCTGTTTCCTATAGGGCCAGAACAGTGAGCTTGCTCAAAACAAAAGAACTGTGCTTCCTACACACACAGGCCATATCTAGATCAATTCTGCTTAGGAAACTGACAAGAACAGTAGATCCTCTTAAGTCAATTACACTGTACATGCTGGGAACAGATGCCAGTGCTATATGCCCTGTATATGACAATGGGAGCGCACTAGTGACTCTTCTTACCAGAAAACAACTCTTGCTCGTAGGACCAGAAACTGCATGTGATTCAACAACTCCATTTTAGGACTGAGAAACAAACGCTAGCTCGCCTTACAAGAAACACACTCTGCTTTTGAGAAAAGGGCACTCTTCTACTCTACTGTATTTCCTCGGGGTCCGAACAGTGAGCTTTTTTAGAAGAAAAGAAACTGTGCTTCCTACACACACGGCCATAGCTAGTTCAATTCTGCTTAAGAAACTGACAAGAACAGTAGATCCTCTTCCATCCAATACACTGTACATGCTGGGAAACAGACGCCAGTGCTATTTGCCCTGTGTATGACAATGGGAGCACAATAGTGACTCTTGATACAGAAAACAACTCTTGCTCATAGGACCAGAAACTGCATGGGATTCAACTCCATTTAAGACTGGAAACAAACGTTAGCTCGTCTTACAAAAAACACACTCTGCTTTGATAAAAGAGCACTCTTCTACTCTAATGTGTTTCCTATATGGCCAGAACAGTGAGCTTGCTCAGAACAAAAGAACTGTGCTTTCTACACACACGGCCATACCTACTTCAACTCTGCTTAGGAAACTGACAAGAACAGTAGATCCTCTTCAGTCCAATACCGTGTACATGCTGCGAACAGACGCCAATGCTATTTGCCCTGTGTATGACAATGGGAGCACAATAGTGACTCTTCTTACCAGAAAACAACTCTTCCTCGTAGGACCAGAAAATTCATGTGATTCAACTCCATTTAGGATGGGAAAACAAACGCTAGCTCGCCTTACAAGAAACACACTCTGCTTTTGAGAAAAGAGCACTCTTCTACTCTACTGTGTTTCCTATGGGGTCCGAACAGTCAGCTTGCTCAGAACAAAAGAACTGTGCTTCCTACCACACGGGCTATATCTAGTTCAACTCTGCTTAGGACACTGATAAGAACAGTAGCTATTCTTCAGTCCAATACACTGTACTTGGCTGGGAACAGACACGAGTGGTATTTGCACTATATATGGCAATGGGAGCACAATAGTGTCTTTCCGTGCCAGAAAACAACTCTTGCTCGTAGGACCAGAAATTGCATGTGATTCAACACCATTTAGGACTGGGAAACAAACGCTAGCTCGGCCTTACAAGAACAGACTCTGCTTTTGAGAAAATAGCACTCTTCTACTCTAATGTGTTTCCTATAGGGCCAAAACATTGAGCTTGCTCAGAACAAAAAACTGTGCTTCCTACACACACGGCCATATATAATTCAATTCTGCTTAGGAAACTGGCAAGAACAGTAGATCCTCTTCCGTCCAATACACTGTACATGCTGGGAACAGATGCCAGTGCTATTTGCCCTGTGTATGGCAATGGGAGCGCAATAGTGACTCTTCTTACCAGAAAACAACTCTTGCTCATAGGACAGAAACTGCATGTGATTCAAGTCCATTTAGGACTGGGAAACAAAACACTAGCTCGCCTTACAAGAAACACACTCTGCTTTTGAGAAAAGGGCACTCTTCTACTCTACTGTGATTCCTATGGGGACGAAAGTGACTTTGCTCAGAACAAAAGAACTGTGCTTCCTACACACACGGCCATATCAATTCATTTCTGCTTAGGAAACTGACAAGAGAGTAAATCCTCTTCAGTCTATACACTGTACATGCTGGGAACAGAGGCCAGTGCTACTTGCCCAGTGTATGACAATGGAAGCGCAATAGTGACTCTTCTTACCAGAAAACAACTCTTGCTCCTAGGACCAGAAACTGCATGTGATTCAACTCCATTTAGGACTGGGAAACAAACGCTAGCTGGCCTTACAAGAAACACACTCTGCTTTTGAGAAAAGAGCACTCTTCTACTCTAATGTGTTTCCTATATGGCCAGAACAGTGAGATTGCTCAGAACAAAAGAACTGTGCTTCCTACACACACGGCCATATCTAGTTCAACTCTGCTTAAGAAACTGACAAGAACAGTAGCTCCTCTTCAGTCCAATACACTGTACTTGCTGGGAAGAGACGCGAGTGCTATTTTTACTGTGTATGGCAATGGGAGCGCAGTAGTGTCTCTTCTTACCAGAAAACAACTCATCCTCGTAGGACCAGAAACTGCGTGTGATTCAACTCCATTTAGGACTGGGAAACAAACGCTAGCTCGCCTTACAAGAAACAGACTCTGCTTTTGAGAAAAGAGCACTCTTCTACTCTACTTTGTTTCCTATGGGGTCGAACAGTGAGCTTGCTCAGAACAAAAGAACTGTGCTTCCTACAAACACGGGCCATATCTAGTTCAACTCTGCTTAGGAAACTGACAAGAATAGTAGCTTTTCTTCAGTCCAATACACTGTAATTGCTGGGAACAGACGCGAGTGCTATTTGCACTGTGTATGGCAATGGGAACGCAATAGTGACTCTTCTAACCAGAAAACAACTCTTGCTCATAGGACCAGAAACTGCCTGTGATTCAACTCCATTTAGGACTGGGAAACAAATGCTAGCTCGCCTTACAAGAAACACACTCTGCTTTTGAGAAAAAGGCACTCTTCTACTCTACTGTGTTTCCTATAGGGCCAGAACAGTGAGCTTGCTCAGAACAAAAGAACTGTGCTTCCTACACACACGGCCATATCTAGTTCAATTCTGCTTTGGAAACTGACAAGAATAGTAGATCCTCTTCAGTCCAATACACTGTACATGCTGGGAACAAACTCCAGTGCTATTTGCCCTGTGAATGACAATCAGAGCGCAATAGTGACTCTTCTTACCAGAAAACAACTTTTGCTCGTAGGACCAAAAACTGCATGTGATTCAACTCCATTTAGGACTAAAAAAAACGCTAGCTGGCCTTACAATAACACACTCTGCTTTTGAGAAAAGAATACTCTTCTACTCCAATGTGATTCCTCTAGGGCCAGAACAGTGAGCTTGCTCAGTAAAAAAGAACTGTGCTTCCTACACACACGGGCTATATCTAGTTCAACTCTGCTTAGGAAACTGACAAGAACAGTAGATCCTCTTCAGTGCAATACACTGTACTTGCTTAGAACAGATGCGAGTGCTATTTGCAGGGTGTATGGGAATGGGAGCGCAATAGTGACTTTCCTTAACAAAAAAAACTCTTGCTCATGGGACCAAAAACTGCACGTGATTCAACTCCATTTAGGAATGGGAAACAAATGCTAGCTCGCCTTACAAGAAACACGCTCTGCTTTTGAGAAAAAGAGCACTCTTCTACTCTACTGTGTTTCCTATAGGGCCAAAACAGTGAGCTTGCTCAGAACAAAAGAAATGTGCTTCCTACAAACACGGACATATCTAGTTCAATTCTGCTTAGGAAACTGCCAAGAACAGTAGATCCTCCTCAGTCCAATACACTGTACATGCTGGGAACAGACGAAGTGCTATTTGCCCTGTGTATGACAATGGGAGCGCAATAGTGACTCTTCTTACCAGAAAACAAATCGTGCTAGTAGGACCAGAAACAGCATGTGATTCAACTCCATTTAGGACTGGGAAACAAACGCTAGCTGGCCTTACAAGAAACACACTATGCTTTTGAGAAAAGAGAACTCTTCTACTCTAATGTGTTTCCTACAGGGCCAGAAAAGTGAGCTTGCGCAGAACAAAAGAACTGTGCTTCCTATACACACGGGCCATATCTAGTTCAACTCTGCTTAGGAAACTGACACGAACAGTAGCTCCTCTTCAGTACAACACACTTTATTTGCTGGGAACAGACGCGAGTGCTATTTGCCCTGTGAATGGCAATGGGAGCGCAATAGTGACTCTTCTTACCAGAAAGCAACTCTTGCTCATAGCACGAAAAACTGCATGGGATTCAACTACATTTAGGACTGTGAAACAAACGCTAGTGCGCCTCAGAAGAAACACACTCTGCTTTTGAGAAAAGAGCACTCTTCTACTCTACTGTGTTTCCTATAGGGCCAGAACAGTGAGCTTGCTCAGAACAAAAGAACTGTGCTTCCTACAACACATGGGCCATATCTAGATCAATTCTGCTTAGGAAACTGACAAAAAAAGTAGATCCTCTTAAGTCCAATACACTGTACATGCTGGGAACAGATGCCAGTGCTATTTGGCCTGTTTATGACAATGGGAGCACAATAGTGACTCTTCTTACCAGAAAACAACTCTTGCTCGTAGGACCAGAAACTGCATGTGATTCAACTCCATTTAGGAGTGGGAAACAAACGCTAGCTTGCCTTACAAGAAACACACTACGCTTTTGAGAAAAGAGCACTCTTCTACTCTACTGTGTTTCCTATATGGCCAAAACAGTGAGCTTGCTCAGAACAAAAGAACTGTGCTTCCTACACACACAGCCATATCTATTTCAATTCTGCTTCAGAAACTGACAAGAACAGTAGATCCTCTTCAGTCCATACACTGTACATGATGGGAACAAACTCCAGTGCTATTTGCCCTGTGAATGACAATTGGAGCGCAATAGTGACACTTCTTACCAGAAAAACAACTCTTGCTCATAGGACCAGAAACTGCATGTGATTCAACTCCATTTAGGACTGGGAAACAAACGCTAGCTTGCCTTACAAGAAACACTCTCTGCTTTTGAGAAAAGAGCACTCTTCTACTCTAATGTGTTTCCTTTAGGGCCAGAACAGTGAGCTTGCTCAGTACAAAAGAAGTGTGCTACCTCCACACACGAGCTATATCTAGTTGAACTCTGCTTTGGAAACTGACAAGAAAAGTAGATCCTCTTCAGTGCAATATAAAGTACATGCTGGAAACAGATGCCAGTGGTATTTGCCCTGTGTATGACAATGGGAGTACAATAGTGGACTCTTCTTACTAGAAAACAACTCTTGCTCGTAGGACCAGAAACTGCATGTGATTCAACTCCATTTAGGACTTGGAAACAAACGCAACTCGCCTTAAAAGAAACACACTCTGCTTTTGAGAAAAGAGCAGTATTCTACTCTAATATGTTTCCTATAGGGCCAGAACATTGAGCTTCTCAGAACAAAAGAACTGTGCTTCCTACATACACGGGCTATATCTAGTTCAACTCTGCTTAGGAAACTGACAAGAACAGTAGCTCCTCTTCAGACCAATACACTGTACTTGCTGGGAACAGACGGGAGTGCTATTTGCAAGGTGTATGGGAATGGGAGCGCAATAGTGACTTTCCTTACCAGAAAACAACTCTTGCTCGAGGGAACAAAAACTGCATGTGATTCAACTCCATTTAGGACTGGGAAACAAAACGCTAGCTCGCCTTACAAGAAACACACTCTGCTTTTGAAAAAAGAGCAATCTTCTACTCTACTGTGTTTCCTGTAGGGCCAAAACAGTGAGCTTGCTCAGTACAAAAGAACTGTGCTTCCTACACACACGGCCATATCTAGTTCAATTCTGCTTAGGAACTGACAAGAACAGTAGATCCTCTTCAGTCCAATACACTGTACATGCTGGGAACAGACGCCATTGCTATTTGCCCTGTGTATGACAATGGGAGTGCAATAGTGACTCTTCTTACCAGAAAACAACTCCTGCTAGTAGGACCAGAAACTGCATGTGATTCAACTCCATTTAGGACTGGGAAACAAACGCTAGCTGGCCTTACAAGAAACACACTCTGCTTTTGAGAAAAGAGCACTCTTCTACTCTTTAGTGTTTCCTATGGGGTTCGAACAGGGAGCTTGCTCAGAACAAAAGAACTGTGCTTCCTACACACACGGGCCATGTCTAGATCAACTCTGCTTAGGAAACTGACAAGAACAGTAGCTCCTCTTCATTCCAATACACTGTACTTGCTGGGAACAGACGCGAGTGGTATTTGTACTGTGTATGGCAATGGGAGCGCAATAGTGACCATTCTTAAGAAAAAACAACTCTTGCTCATAGGACCAGAAACTGCATGTGATTCAACTCCATTTAGGACTGGAAAACAAACGCTAACTGGCCTTACAAGAAACACACTCTGCTTTTGAGAAAAGAGCAGTATTCTACTCTAATGTGTTTCCTATAGGGCCAGAACAGTGAGCTTGCTCAGAACAAAAGAACTGTGCTTCCTACACACACGGGCCATATCTAGTTCAACTCTGCTTAGCAAACTGACAAGAACAGTAGCTCCTCTTCAGTCCAATACACTGTACTGGCTGGGAAGAGACGCGAGTGCTATTTGCATGGTGTATGGGAATGGGAGCGCAATAGTGACTTTCCTTACCAGAAAACAACTCTGGCTCGTAGGACCAGAAACTGCATGTGATTCAACTCCATTCAGGACTGGGAAACAAACACTATCTCGCCTTACAAGAGTTGTTTTCTGGTATTGGACTGAAGAGGAGCTACTGTTCTTGTCAGTTTCCTAAGCAGAGTTGAACTAGATATGGCCCGTGTGTGTAGGAAGCACAGTTCTTTTGTTCTGAGCAAGCTCACTGTTCTGGCCATATAGGAAACACATTAGAGTAGAAGAGTGCTCTTTTCTCAAAAGCAGAGTGTGTTTCTTGTAAGGCCAGCTAGCGTTTGTTTCCCAGTCCTAAATGGAGTTGAATCACATGCAGTTTCTGGTCCTAAGAGCAAGAGTTGTTTTCTGGTAAGAAGAGTCACTATTGCGCTCCCATTGCCATACACAGGGTAAATAGCACTGGCCTCTGTTCCCAGCATGTACAGTGTATTGGACTGAAGAGGATCTACTGTTCTTGTCAGGTTCCTAAGCAGAGTTGAACTAGATATGGCTCGTGTGGGTAGGAAGCACAGTTTTTTTGACTCAGCAAGCTCACTGTTCTGGCCACATAGGAAACACAGTAGAGTAGTAGAGTGCTCTTTCCTCAAAAGGAGAGTGTGTTTCTTGTAAGGCGAGCTAGCGTTTGTTTCCCAGTCCTAAATGGAGTTGAATCTCATGCAGTTTCTGGTCCTACGAGCAAGAGTTTTTTCTGGTAAGGAAAGTCTCTATTGTGCTCCCATTGCCATACACAGTGCAAATAACACTCGCGACTGTTCCCAGCAATTACAGTGTATTGGACTGAAGAGGAGCTACTGTTCTTGTCAGTTTCCTAAGCAGAGTTGAACTAGATATGACCCTTGTGTGTAGGAAGCACAGTTCTTTTGTTCTGAGCAAGCTCACTGTTTGGACCCCATAGGAAACACAGTAGGGTAGTTGTGTGCCCTATTCTCAAAAGCAGAGCATGTTTCTTGTAAGGCGAGCCTGCGTTTGTTTCCCAGTCCTAAGTGGATTGAATCAAATGCAGTTTCAGGTCCTAAGAGCAAGAGTTGTTTTCTGGTAAGAAGAGTCACTATTGTGCATCCATTGCCATACACAGTGCAAATAGCTCTCGCGTCTGTTCGCAGCAAGTACAGTGTATTGGACTGAAAAGGAGCTACTGTTCTCGTCAGTTTCCTAAGCAGAGTTGAAATAGATATGGCCCGTGTGTGTAGGAAGCACAGTTCTTTTGTTCTGAGCAAGCTCACTGTTCTGGCCCTATAGGAAACACAGTAGAGTAGAAGAGTTCTCTTTTCTCAAAAGCAGAGTGTGTTTCTTGTAAGGCGAGCTAGCGTTTGTTTCCCAATCCTAATTGGAGTTGAATAACATGCAGTTTCTGGTCCTATGAGCAAGAGTTGTTTTGTGGTATGAAGAGTCACAATTGCGCTCCCATTGTCATACACAGTGCAAATAGCACTCGCGTCTGTTCCCAGCAAGTACAGTGTATTGGACTGAAGAGGATCTACTGTTCTTGTCAGTTTCCTAAGCAGAATTGAACTAGATATGGCTGTGTGTGTAGGAAGCACAGTTCTTTTGTTCTGAGCAAGCTCACTGTTCTGGCGCTAAAGGAAACACCGTAGAGTAGAAGAGTGCTCCTTCCTCAAAAGCAGAGTGTGTTACTTGTAAGGCGAGGTAGCGTTTGTTTCCCAGTCCTAAATGGAGTTGAATCACATGCTGTTTTTGGTCCTACGAGCAAGAGTTGCTTTCTGGTAAGGAAAGTCACTATTGCGCTCCCTTTGCCATACACAGTGCAAATAGCACTCGCATGTGTTGCCAGCAGGTACAGTGTATTGGACTGAAGAGGAGCTACTTCTCTTGTCAGTTTCCTAAGCAGAGTTGAACTAGATATGGCCCGGGTGTAGGAAGCACAGTACTTTTGTTCTGAGCAAGTTCTCTGTTTGGACCCCATAGGAAACACAGTAGAGTAGAAGAGTGCTCTTTACTCAAAAGCAGAGTGTGTTTCTTGTAAGGCGAGCTGGCATTTGTTTCCCAGTCCTAAATGAAGTTGAATCACATGCAGTCTTGTCCTATGAGCAAGACTTGTTTTGTGGTGTGAAGAGCCACAATTGCGTTCCCATTGTCATACACAGTGCATATAGCACTCGCGTCTGTTCCCAGCAAGTACAGTGTATAGGACTGAAGAGGATCTACTGTTCTTGTCAGTTTCCTAAGCACAATTGAACTAGATATGGCCATGTGTGTAGGAAGCACAGTTCTTTTGTTCTGAGCAAGCTCACTGTTTTTGCGCTAAACAAAACACAGTAGAGTAGAGGAGTGCTCCTTCCTAAAAAGCAGAGTGTGTTACTTGTAAGGCGAGCTAGCGTTTGTTTCCCAGTCCTAAATAAAGTTGAATCACATGCAGTTTTTGGTCCTACGAGCAAGAGTTTCTTTCTGGTAAGGAAAGTCACTATTGTGCTCCCATTGGCATACACAGTGCAAATAGCACTCGCATGTGTTGCCAGCAAGTACAGTGTATTGGACTGAAGAGGAGCTACTTCTCTTGTCTGTTTCCTAAGCAGAGTTGAAGTAGATATGGCCCGGGTTTAGGAAGCACAATACTTTTGTTCTGAGCAAGTTCTCTCTTTGGACCCCATAGGAAACACAGTAGAGTAGAAGAGTGCTCTTTTCTCAAAAGCAGAGTGTGTTTCTTGTAAGGCGAGCTAGCGTTTTTTTCCCAGTTTTAAATGGAGTTGAATCACATGCAATTTCTCGTCCTACGAGCAAGAGTTGTTTTCTGGTAAGAAGAGTCACTATTGCGCTCCCATTGTCATACACAGTGGAAATAGCACTGGCGTCTGTTCCTAGCAAGTACAGTGTATTGGAATGAAGAGGAGCTAATGTTCTTGTCAGGTTCCTAAGCAGAGTAGAACTAGATATGGCCCATGTGTGTAGGAAGCACAATTTTTTGTTCTGAGCAAGCTCACTGTTCAGATCCCAAGGGAAACACAGTAGAGTAGAAGAGTGTTCTTTTCTCAAAGGCAGAGTGTGTTTCCTGTAAGGCGAGCTAGCATTTGTTTCCCAGTCCTAAATCGAGTTGAATCACATGCAGTTTCTGGTCCTACGAGCAAGAGTTTTTTTCTGGTAAGAAGAGTCACTTTTGCGCTCCCATTGTCATACACAGGGCAAATAGCACTGGCGTCTGTTCCCAGCATGTACAGTGTATTGGACTGAAGTGGAGCTACTGTTCTTGTCAGTTTCCTAAGCAGAGTTGAACTAGATATGGCCCCTGTGTGTAGGAAGCACAGTTTTTTTGTTCTCAGCAAGCTCACTGTTCTGGCCTTATAGGAAACAAAATAGAGTAGAAGAGAGCTCTTTCCTCAAAAGCAGAGTGTGTTTCTTGTAAGGCGAGCTAGTGTTTGTTGCCTAGTCCTAAATGGAGTTGAATCACATGCAGTTTCTGGTCCTATGAGCAAGAGTTTTTTCTTTTTAGGAAAGTCACTCTTGTGCTCCCATTGCCATACACAGTGCAAATAGCACTCGCATCTGTTCCCAGCAATTACAGTGTATTGGACTGAAGAGGAGCTACTGTTGTTGTCAGTTTCCTAAGCAGAATTGAACTAGATATGACCCGTGTGTGTAGGAAGCAGAGATCTTTTGTTCTGAGCAAGCTCACTGTTTGTGCCCGATAGGAAACACAGTAGAGTAGATGTGTGCCCTATTCTCAAAAGCAGAGCATGTTTCTTGTAAGGCGAGCTAGCGTCTGTTTCCCAGTCCTAAATGGAGTTGAATCAAATGCAGTTTCTGTTCCTACGAGGAAGAGTTGTTTTTTGGTAAGAAGATTCACTATTGTGCACTTATTGCCGTACACAGTACAAATAGCATTCGCGTCTGTTCCCAGCATGTACAGTGTATTGGACTGAAGAGGAGCTACTGTTCTTGTCAGTTTCCTAAGCAAAGTTGAACTTGATATGGCCCGTGTGTGTAGGAAGCACAGTTCTTTTGTTCTTAGCAAGCTCACTGTTCGAACCCCATAGGAAACACAGTAGAGTAGAAGAGTGCTCTTTTCTCAAAAGCAGACTGTGTTTCTTGTAAGGCGAGCTAGCATTTGTTTCCCAGTCCTAAATGGAGTTGAATCACATGCAGTTTCTGGTCCTACGAGCAAGAGTTGTTTTCTGGTAAGAAGAGTCACTAGTGCGCTGCCATTGCCATACACAGGACAGATAGCACTGGCGTCTGTTCCCAGCAAGTACGGTGTATTGGACTGAAGAGGATCTACTGTTCTTGTCAGTTTCCTAAGCAGAGTTAAACTAGATATGGCCCGTGTGTGTAGGAAGCACAGTTCTTTTGTTCTGAACAAGCTCACTGTTTGGACCCCATAGGAAACACAGTAGAGTAGATGTGTGCCCTATTCTCAAAAGCAGAGCGTGTTTCTTGTAAGGCGAGCTAGCGTTTGTTTCCCAGTCTTAAGTGGATTGAATCAAATGCAGTTTCAGGTCCTAAGAGTAACAAGAGTCACTATTGTGCATCCATTGCAGTACACTGTGCAAATAGCACTCGCGTCTGGTCCCAGCAAGTACAGTGTATTGGACTGAAGATGAGCTACTGTTCTCATCTGTTTCTAAGCAGAGTTGAACTAGATATGGCCCCTGTGTGTAGGAAGCACAGTTCTTTTGTTCTGAGCAAGCTCACTGTTTGGACCCCATAGGAAACACAGTAGAGTAGAAGAGTGCTCTTTTCTCAGAAGCAGAGTGTGTTTCTTGTAATGCGAGCTAGCATTTGTTTCCCAGTCCTAAATGGCGTTGAGTCACATGCAGTGTGTGGTCCTATGAGCAAGAGTTTTTTTCTGGTAAGGAAAGCCACAATTGCGCTCTCATTGCCATACACAGTGCAAATAGCACTCGTGTCTGTTCCCAGCAAGTACAGTGTATAGGACTGAAGAGAAGCTACTGTTCTTCTCAGTCTCCTAAGCAGAGTTGAACTAGATATGGCCCATGTGTCTAGGAAGCACAGTTCATTTGTTCTGAGCAAGCTCACTGTTCTGGCCCTATAGGAAACACAGTAGAGTAGAAGAGTGCCCTTTTTTCAAAAGCAGAGTGTGTTTCTTGTAAGGCGAGCTAGCGTTTGTTTCCCAGTCCTAAATGGAGTTGAGTCACATGCAGTTTTTTGTCCTACGAGCAAGAGTTGTTTTCTGGTAAGACGAGTCACTATTTTGCTCCAATTGATATACACAGTGCAAATAGCACTCTCGTCTCTTTCCCGCAAGTACAGTGTATTGGACTGAATAGGAGCTACTGTTCTTGTCAGTTTCCTAAGCAGAGTTGAACTACATATAGTCCTTGTGTGTAGGAAGCACAGTTCTTATGTTCTGAGCAAGCTCACTGTTTGGACCTCATAGGAAACACAGAAGAGTAGAAGAGTGCTCTTTTCTCAAAAGCAGAGAGTGTTTCATGTAAGGCGAGCTAGCATTTGTTTCCCAGTCCTAAATGGAGTTGAATCACATGCAGTTTCTGGTCCTACAAGCAAGAGTTGTTTTCTGGTAAGGAAAGTAACTATTGCGCTCCCATTGCCATACACAGTGCAAATAGCACTCGCGTCTGTTCCCACCAAGTACAGTGTATCGGACTGAAGAGGAGGTACTGTTCTTGTCAGTTTCCTAAGCAGAGTTGAACTAGATATGGCCCGTGTGTAGGAAGCACAGTTCTTTTGTTCTGAGCAGCTCACTGTTCTGGCCCTATAGGAAACACAGTAGATTAGAAGAGTGCTCTTTTCTCTAAAGCAGATTTTGTTTCTTGTAAGGCGAGCTAGCTTTTGTTTCCCAGTCCTAAATGGAGTTGAATCACATGCAGTTTCTGGTCCTACGAGCAAGCGTTGTTTAATGATAAGAATAGTCACTATTGCGCTCTCATTGCCATACACATTGCAAATAGCACTCGCGACTGTTCCCAGCAAGTACAGTGTATTGGACTGAAGAGGAGCTACTGTTCTTGTCAGTCTCCTAAGCAGAGTTGAACTAGATATGGCCCGTGTGTCGAGTAAGCACAGTTCATTTGTTATGAGCAAGCTCACTGTTCTGGCCCTATAGGAAACACAGTAGAGTAGAAGAGTGCTCTTTTCTCAAAAGCAGAGTGTGTTTCTTGTAAGGCGAGCTCGCGTTTGTTTCCAACTCCTAAATGGAGTTGAGTCACATGCAGTTTTTTGTCCTACGAGCAAGAGTTGTTTTCTGGTAAGACGAGTCACTGTTGTGCTCCAATTGACATACACAGTGCAAATAGCACTCGCGTCTCTTCCCCGCAATTACAGTGTATTGGACTGAAGAGGAGCTTCTGTTCTTGTCAGTTTCCTAAGCAGAGTTTGAACTAGATATGGCCCGTGTGTGTAGGAAGCACAGTTATTATGTTCTGAGCAAGCTCACTGTTCTGGCACTATAGGAAACACAGTAGAGTAGAAAAGTGCTCTTTTCTCTAAAGCAGAGTGTGTTTCTTGTAAGGCGAGCTCGCGTTTGTTTCCCAGTCCTAAATGGAGTTTGGTCACAGGCAGTTTTTGGTCCTACGAGCAAGAGTTGTTTTCTGGTAAGAAGAGTCACTATTGCGCTCCAAATGCCATACACAGTGCAAATAGCACTCGCGTCTGTTCCCAGTAAGCACAGTGTATTGGACTGAATAGGAGCTACTGTTCTTGTCAGTTTCCTAAGCAGAGTTGAACTAGATATGGTCCATGTGTGTAGGAAGCACAGTTCTTTTGTTCTGAGTAAGCTCACTGTTTGGACCCCGTAGGAAACACAGTAGAGTAGAAGAGTGCTCTTTTCTCAAAAGCAGAGTGTGTTTCTTGTAAGGCTAGCTAGCATTTGTTTCCCAGTCCTAAATGGAGTTGAATCACATGCAGTTTCTGCTCCTACGAGCAAGAGTTGTTTTCTGGTAAGGAAAGTCACTATTGCGCTCCCATTGCCATACACAGTGCAAATAGCACTAGCGTCTGTTCCCAGCAAGTACAGTGTATCGGACTAAAGAGGAGCCATATTGTTCTTGTCAGTTTCCTAAGCAGAGTTGAACTAGATAAGGACCGTGTGTGTAGAAAGCACAGTTCTTATGTTGTGAGCAAGCTCACTGTTCTGGCCCTATAGGAAACACAGTAGAGTAGAAGAGTGCACTTTTATCAAAAGCAGAGTGTGTTTCTTGTAAGGCGAGCTAGCGTTTGTTTCCTAGTCCTAAATGGAGTTGAATCACATGCAGTTTCTGGTCCTACGAACAAGAGTTGTTTTCTGGTAAGGAAAGTCACTATTGTGCTCCCATTGCCAAACACAGTGCAAATAGCACTCGCGTCTGTTCCCAGCAAGTACAGTATATCGGACTGAAGAGGAGATACTGTTCTTGTCAGTTTCCTAAGCAGAGTTGAACTACATATAGTCCTTGTGTGTAGGAAGCACAGTTCTTATGTTCTGAGCAAGCTCACTGTTTGGACCTCATAGGAAACACAGTAGAGTAGAAAAGTGCTCTTTTCTCTAAAGCAGAGTGTGTTTCTTGTAAGGCAAGCTAGCGTTTGTTTCCCAGTCCTAAATGGAGTGGAATCACATGCAGTTTCTGTCCTACGAGCAAGAGTTGTTTTATGGTAAGAATAGTCACTATTGTGCTGCCATTGCCATACACAGGACAAATAGCCCTTGCGTCTGTTCGCAGCAAGTACAGTGTATTGGACTGAAGAGGATCTACTGTTCTTGTCAGGTTCCTAAGCAGAATTGAACTAGATATGGCCGTGTGTGCAGGAAGCACAGTTCTTTTGTTCTGAGCAAGCTCACTCTCGGACCCCATAGGAAACACAGTAGAGTAGAAGAGTGCTCTTTTGTCATGAGCAGAGTGTGTTTTTTGTAAGGCAAGCTATCATTTGTTTCCCAGTACTGAATGGAGTTGAATCACATGCAGTTTCTGGTCCTACGAGCAAGAGTTGTTTTCTGGTAAGGAAAGTCACTGTTATGCTCCCTTTGCCATACACAGTGCAAAAAGCACTCGCGTCTGTTCCCAGCAAGTACAGTGTATCGGACTGAAGAGGAGCTACTGTTATTGTCAGTTTCCTAAGCAGAGTTGAACTAGATATGGTCCATGTGTGTAGGAAGCACAGTTCTTTGTTCTGAGCAAGCTCACTGTTCTGGCCCTATAGGAAACACAGTAGAGTAAAAGAGTGCTCTTTTCTCAAAAGCAGAGTGTGTTTCTTGTAAGGCGAGCTAGCGTTTGTTTCCTAGTCCTAAATGGAGTTGAATCACATGCAGTTTCTGGTCCTACGAACAAGAGTTGTTTTCTGGTAAGGAAAGTCACTATTGCGCTCCCATTGCCATACACAGTGCAAATAGCACTCTTGTCTGTTCCCAGCAAGTACAGTGTATCGGACTGAAGAGGAGCTACTGTTATTGTCAGTTTCCTAAGCAGAGTTGAACTAGATATGGTCCATGTGTGTAGGAAGCACAGTTCTTTGTTCTGAGCAAGCTCACTGTTTGGACCCCATAGGAAACACAGTAGAGTAGAAGAGTGCTCTTTTCTCAAAAGCAGAGAGTGTTTCATGTAAGCGAGCTAGCATTTGTTTCCCAGTCCTAAACGGAGTTGAATCACATGCAGTTTCAGGTCATACGAGCAAGAGTTGTTTTCTGGTAAGAAAGTCACTATTGCGCTCCCATTGCCATACACAGTGCAAATAGCACTCGCGTCTGTTCCCAGCAAGTACAGTGTATCGGACTGAAGAGGAGCTACTATTCTTGTCAGTCTCCTAAGCAGAGTTGAACTAGATATGGTCCATGTGTGTAGGAAGCACAGTTCTTTGTTCTGAGGAAGCTCACTGTTTGGACCCCATAGGAAACACAGAAGAGTAGAAGAGTGCTCTTTTCTCAAAAGCAGAGAGTGTTTCATGTAAGCGAGCTAGCATTTGTTTCCCAGTCCTAAACGGAGTTGAATCACATGCAGTTTCTGGTCCTACGAGCAAGAGTTGTTTTCTGGTAAGGAAAGTCACTATTGCGCTCCAATTGCCATACACAGTGCAAATAGCACTCGCGTCTGTTCCCAGCAAGTACAGTGTATCGCAATGAAGAGGGGCTACTGTTCTTGTCAGTTTCCTAAGCAGAGTTGAACTAGATATGGCCCGTGTGTAGGAAGCACAGTTCTTTTGTTCTGAGCAGCTCACTGTTCTGGCCCTATAGGAAACACAGTAGAGTAGAAGAGTGCTCTTTTCTCTAAAGCAGATTTTGTTTCTTGTAAGGCGAGCTAGCGTTTGTTTCCCAGTCCTAAATGGAGTTGAATCACATGCAGTTTCTGGTCCTACGAGGAAGCGTTGTTTAATGATAAGAATAGTCACTATTGTGCTGCCATTGCCATACACAGGACAATTAGCACTGGCGTCTGTTCCCAGCAGTACAGTGTATTGGACTGAAGAGGAGCTACTGTTCTTGTCAGGTTCCTAAGCAGAATTGAACTAGATATGGCTGTGTGTGTAGGAAGCACAGTTATTTTGTTCTGAGCAAGCTCACTGTTCGGACCCCATAGGAAACACAGTAGAGTAGAAGAGTGCTCTTTTCTCTAAAGCAGAGTGTGTTTCTTGTAAGGCGAGCTCGCATTTTTTTCCCAGTCCTAAATGGAGTTTGGTCACAGGCAGTTTTTGGTCCTACGAGCAAGAGATGTTTTCTGGTAAGAAGAGACACTATTGCGCTCCAAATGCCATACACAGTGCAAAAAGCACTCGCGTCTGTTCCCAGTAAGCACAGTGTATTGGACTGAATAGGAGCTACTGTTCTTGTCAGTTTCCTAAGCAGAGTTGAACTAGATATGGTCCATGTGTGTAGGAAGCACAGTTCTTTTGTTCTGAGTAAGCTCACTGTTTGGACCCAGTAAAAAACACAGTAGAGTAGAAGAGTGCTCTTTTCTCAAAAGCAGAGTGTGTTTCTTGTAAGGCGAGCTAGCGTTTGTTTCCCAGTCCTAAATGGAGTTGAATCTCATGCAGTTTCTGTTCCTACGCGCAACAGTTGTTTTCTGGTAAAGAAAGTAACTATTGCGTCCCATTGCCATACACAGTGCAAATAGCACTCACGTCTGTTCCCAGCAAGTACAGTGTATTGGACTGAAGAGGAGCCATATTGTTTTTGTCAGTTTCCTAAGCAGAGTTCAACTAGATAAGGACCGTGTGTGTAGAAAGCACAGTTCTTATGTTGTGAGCAAGCTCACTGTTCTGGCCCTATAGGAAACACAGTAGAGTAGAAGAGTGCTCTTTTCTCAAAAGCAGAGTGTGTTTCTTGTAAAGCGAGCTAGCGTTTGTTTCCTAGTCCTAAATTGAGTTGAATCACATGCAGTATGTGGTCCTACAAACAAGAGTTGTTTTCTGGTAAGGAAAGTCACTATTGCGCTCCCATTGCCATACACAGGGCAAATAGCACTCGCGTCTTTTCCCAGCAAGTACAGTGTATTGGACTGAAGAGGAGCTACTGTTCTTGTCAGTTTCCTAAGTAGAGTTGAACTACATATAGTCCTTGTGTGTAGGAAGCACAGTTCTTATGTTCTGAGCAAGCTCACTGTTTGGACCTCATAGGAAACACAGAAGAGTAGAAGAGTGCTCTTTTCTCAAAAGCAGAGAGTGTTTCATGTAAGGCGAGCTAGCATTTGTTTCCCAGTCCTAAATGGACTTGAATCACATGCAGTTTCTGGTCCTACGAGCAAGAGTTGTTTTCTGGTAAGGAAAGTCACTATTGCGCTCCCATTGCCATACACAGTGCAAATAGCACTCGCGTCTGTTCCCACCAAGTACAGTGTATCGGACTGAAGAGGAGCTACTGTTCTTGTCAGTTTCCTAAGCAGAGTTGAACTAGATATGGCCCGTGTGTAGGAAGCACAGTTCTTTTGTTCTGAGCAGCTCACTGTTCTGGCCCTATAGGAAACACAGTAGATTAGAAGAGTGCTCTTTTCTCTAAAGCAGATTTTGTTTCTTGTAAGGCGAGCTAGCGTTTGTTTCCCAGTCCTAAATGGAGTTGAATCACATGCAGTTTCTGGTCCTACGAGCAAGCGTTGTTTAATGATAAGAATAGTCACTATTGCGCTCTCATTGCCATACACTTTGCAAATAGCACTCGCGTCTGTTCCCAGCAAGTACAGTGTATTGGACTGAAGAGGAGCTACTGTTCTTGTCAGTCTCCTAAGCAGAGTTGAACTAGATATGGCCCGTGTGTCGAGTAAGCACAGTTCATTTGTTATGAGCAAGCTCACTGTTCTGGCCCTATAGGAAACACAGTAGAGTAGAAGAGTGCTCTTTTCTCAAAAGCAGAGTGTGTTTCTTGTAAGGCGAGCTAGCGTTTGTTTCCGACTCCTAAATGGAGTTGAGTCACATGCAGTTTTTTGTCCTACGAGCAAGAGTTGTTTTCTGGTAAGACGAGCCACTGTTGTGCTCCAATTGACATACACAGTGCAAATAGCACTCGCGTCTTTTCCCAGCAAGTACAGTGTATTGGACTGAAGAGGAGCTTCTGTTCTTGTCAGTTTCCTAAGCAGAGTTTGAACTAGATATGGCCCGTGTGTGTAGGAAGCACAGTTATTATGTTCTGAGCAAGCTCACTGTTCTGGCACTATAGGAAACACAGTAGAGTAGAAGAGTGCTCTTTTCTCTAAAGCAGAGTGTGTTTCTTGTAAGGCGAGCTAGCGTTTGTTTCCCAGTCCTAAATGGAGTGGAATCACATGCAGTTTCTGTCCTACGAGCAAGAGTTGTTTTATGGTAAGAATAGTCACTATTGTGCTGCCATTGCCATACACAGGACAAATAGCCCTGGCGTCTGTTCACAGCAAGTACAGTGTATTGGACTGAAGAGGATCTACTGTTCTTGTCAGGTTCCTAAGCAGAATTGAACTAGATATGGCCGTGTGTGCAGGAAGCACAGTTCTTTTGTTCTGAGCAAGCTCACTCTCGGACCCCATAGGAAACACAGTAGAGTAGAAGAGTGCTCTTTTGTCATGAGCAGAGTATGTTTTTTGTAAGGCAAGCTATCATTTGTTTCCCAGTACTGAATGGAGTTGAATCACATGCAGTTTCTGGTCCTACGAGCAAGAGTTGTTTTCTGGTAAGGAAAGTCACTATTATGCTCCCTTTGCCATACACAGTGCAAATAGCACTCGCGTCTGTTCCCAGCAAGTACAGTGTATCGGACTGAAGAGGAGCTACTGTTATTGTCAGTTTCCTAAGCAGAGTTGAACTAGATATGGTCCATGTGTGTAGGAAGCACAGTTCTTTGTTCTGAGCAAGCTCACTGTTCTGGCCCTATAGGAAACACAGTAGAGTAGAAGAGTGCTCTTTTCTCTAAAGCAGATTTTGTTTCTCGTAAGGCGAGCTAGCGTTTGTTTCCCAGTCTTAAATGGAGTTGAATCACATAAAGTTTCTGGTCCTACGAGCAAGAGTTGTTTAATGATAAGAATAGTCACTATTGTGCTGCCATTGCCATACACAGGACAAATAGCACTGGCGTCTGTTCCCAGCAGTTCAGTGTATTGGACTGAAGAGGATCTATTGTTCTTGTCAGGTTCCTAAGCAGGATTGAACTAGATATGGCTGTGTGTGTAGGAAGCACAGTTCTTTTGTTCTGAGCAAGCTCACTGTTTGGACCCCATAGGAAACACAGTAGAGTAGAAGAGTGCTCTTTTCTCTAAAGCAGAGTGTATTTCTTGTAAGGCGAGCTAGCGTTTGTTTCCCAGACCTAAATGGAGTTGAGTCACATGCAGTTTTTTGTCCTACGAGCAAGAGTTGTTTTCTGGTAAGACGAGTCACTATTGTGCTCCAATTGCCATACACAGTGCAAATAGCACTCGCGTCTCTTCCCCGCAAGTACAGTGTTTTGGGCTGAAGAGGAGCTACTGTTCTTGTCAGTTTCCTAAGCAGAGTTGAACTAGATATGGTGTATGTGTGTAAGAAGCACAGTTCTTTTGTTCTGAGCAAGCTCACTGTTTGGACCCCATAGGAAACACAGTAGAGTAGAAGAGTGCTCTTTTCTCAGAAGCAGAGTGTGTTTCTTGTAAGGCGAGCTAGCATTTGTTTCCCAGTCCTAAATGGCGTTGAATCACATGCAGTGTGTGGTCCTACGAGCAAGAGTTGTTTTCTGGTAAGGAAAGCCACTATTGCGCTCTCATTGCCATACACAGTGCAAATAGCACTCGCGTCTGTTCCCAGCAAGTACAGTGTATTGGACTGAAGAGGAGCTACTGTTCTTGTCAGTCTCCTAAGCAGAGTTGAACTAGATATGGCCCGTGTGTCAAGGAAGCACAGTTCATTTGTTCTGAGCAAGCTCTCTGTTCTGGCCCTATAGGAAACACAGCAGAGTAGAAGAGTGCTCTTTTCTCAAAAGCAGAGTGTGTTTCTTGTAAGGTGAGCTAGAGTTTGTTTCCGACTCCTAAATGGAGTTGAGTCACATGCAGTTTTTTGTCCTACTAGCAAGAGTTGTTTTCTGGTAAGACGAGTCACTGTTGTGCTCCAATTGCCATACACAGTGCAAATAGCACTCGCGTCTCTTCCCCGCAAGTACAGTGTATTGGAGTGAAGAGGAGCTACTGTTCTTGTCAGTTTCCTAAGCAGAGTTGAACTAGATATGGCCCGTGTGTGTAGGAAGCACAGTTATTATGTTCTGAGCAAGCTCACTGTTCTGGCACTATAGGAAACACAGTAGAGTAGAAGAGTGCTCTTTTCTCAAAAGCAGAGTGTGTTTCTTATAAAGCGAGCTAGCGTTTGTTTCCTAGTCCTAAATGGAGTTGAATCACATGCAGGTTCTGGTCCTACGAACAAGAGTTGTTTTCTGGTAAGGAAAGTCACTATTGTGCTCTCATTGCCATACACAGGGCAAAGAGCACTCGCGTCTGTTCCCAGCAAGTACAGTGTATTGGACTGAAGAGGAGCTATTGTTATTGTCAGTTTCCTAAGCAGAGTTGAACTACATATGGTCCTTGTGTGTAGGAAGCACAGTTCTTTTGTTCTGAGCAAGCTCAGTTTGGACCCCATAGGAAACACAGTAGAGTAGAAGAGTGCTCTTTTCTCTAAAGCAGAGTGTGCTTCTTGTAAGGCGAGCTAGCGTTTGTTTCCCAGTCCTAAATGGAGTGGAATCACGTGCAGTTTCTGTCCTACGAGCAAGAGTTGTTTTATTGTAAGATTAGTCACTATTGTGCTGCCATTGCCATAAACAGGACGAATTCCACTGGCGTCTGTTCGCAGCAAGTACAGTGTATTGGACTGAAGAGGATCTACTGTTCTTGTCAGGTTCCTAAGCAGAATTGAACTAGATATGGCCGTGTGTGTAGGAAGCACAGTTCTTTTGTTCTGAGCAAGCTCACTGTTCGGACCACATAGGAAACACAGTAGATAGAAGAGTGCTCTTTTCTCAAAAGCAGAGTGTGTTTTTTGTAAGGCAAGCTATCGTTTGTTTCCCAGTCCTAAATGGAGTTGAATCACTTGCAGTTTCTGGTCCTACGAGCAAGAGTTGTTTTCTGGTAAGGAAAGTCACTATTGCGCTCCCTTTGCTATACACAGTGCAAATAGCACTCGCGTCTGTTCCCAGCAAGTACAGTGTATCGGACTGAAGAGGAGCTACTGTTCTTGTCAGTTTCCTAAGCAGAGTTGAACTAGATATGGTCCATGTGTGTAGGAAGCACAGTTCTTTGTTCTGAGCAAGCTCACTGTTTGGACCCCATAGGAAACACAGTAGAGTAGAAGAGTGCTCTTTTCTCAAAAGCAGAGAGTGTTTCATGTAAGGCGAGCTAGCATTTGTTTCCCAGTCCTAAACGGAGTTGAATCACATGCAGTTTCTGGTCCTACGAGCAAGAGTTGTTTTGTGATAAGAATAGTCACTATTGCGCTGCAATTGCCATACACAGGACAAATAGCACTGGTGTCTGT
Source organism: Peromyscus eremicus (assembly GCF_949786415.1). Lineage (NCBI taxonomy): Eukaryota > Metazoa > Chordata > Mammalia > Rodentia > Cricetidae > Peromyscus > Peromyscus eremicus. The sequence goes on from NW_026734371.1 coordinate 466,585, forward strand.
TCCCAGCAGTACAGTGTATTGGACTGAAGAGGAGCTACTGTTCTTGTCAGGTTCTAAGCAGAATTGAACTAGATATGGCTGTGTGTGTAGGAAGCACAGTTCTTTTGTTCTGAGAAAGCTCACTGTTCAGACCCCATAGGAAACACAGTAGAGTAGAAGAGTGCTCTTTTCTCTAAAGCAGAGTGTGTTTCTTGAAAGGTGAGCTAGCGATTGTTTCCTAGACCTAAATGGAGTTGAGTCACATGCAGTTTTTTTTCCTATGAGCAAGAGTTGTTTTCTGGTAAGACGAGTCACTATTGTGCTCCAATTGCCATACACAGTGCAAATAGCACTCTCGTCTCTTCCCCGCAAGTACAGTGTATTAGACTGAAGAGGAGCTACTGTTCTTGTCAGTTTCCTAAGCAGAGTTGAACTAGATATGGTCGATGTGTGTAGGAAGCACAGTTCTTTTGTTCTGAGCAAGCTCACTGTTCTGGCCATATAGGAAACACAGTAGAGAAGAAGAGTGCTCTTTTCTCTAAAGCAGAGTGTGTTTCTTGTAAGGCGAGCTCGCGTTTGTTTCCCAGTCCTAAATGGAGTTGAGTCACCGGCAGTTTTTGGTCCTACGAGCAAGAGTTGTTTTCTGGTAAGACGAGTCACTATTGTGCTCCAATTGCCATACACAGTGCAAATAGCACTCGCGGCTCTTCCCCGCAATTACAGTGTATTGGACTTAAGAGGAGCTACTGTTATTGTCAGGTTCCTAAGCAGAATTGAACTAGATATGGCTGTGTGTATAGAAAGCACAGTTCTTTTGTTCCGAGAAAGCTCACTGTTCGGACCCCATAGGAAACACAGTAGAGTAGAAGAGTGCTCTTTTCTCAAAAGCAGAGTGTGTTTTTTGTGAGGCAAGCTATCATTTGTTTCCCAGTCCTAAATGGAGTTGAATCACATGCAGTTTCTGGTCCTACGAGCAAGAGTTGTTTTCTGGTAAGGAAAGTCACTATTGCGCTCTCATTGCCATACACAGGGCAAATAGCACTCGCGTCTGTTCCCAGCAAGTACAGTGTATTGGACTGAAGAGGAGCTATTGTTATTGTCAGTTTCCTAAGCAGAGTTGAACTACATATGTTCCTTGTGTGTAGGAAGCACAGTTCTTTTGTTCTGAGCAAGCTCAGTTTGGACCCCATAGGAAACACATAGAGTAGAAGAGTGCTCTTTTCTCTAAAGCAGAGTGTGCTTCTTGTAAGGCGAGCTAGCGTTTGTTTCCCAGTCCTAAATGGAGTGGAATCACGTGCAGTTTCTGTCCTACGAGCAAGAGTTGTTTTATTGTAAGATTAGTCACTATTGTGCTGCGATTGCCATAAACAGGACGAATTCCACTGGCGTCTGTTCGCAGCAAGTACAGTGTATTGGACTGAAGAGGATCTACTGTTCTTGTCAGGTTCCTAAGCAGAATTGAACTAGACATGGCCGTTTGTGTAGGAAGCACAGTTCTTTTGTTCTGAGCAAGCTCACTGTTCGGACCACATAGGAAACACAGTAGATAGAAGAGTGCTCTTTTCTCAAAAGCAGAGTGTGTTTTTTGTAAGGCAAGCTATCGTTTGTTTCCCAGTCCTAAATGGAGTTGAATCACATGCAGTTTCTGGTCCTACGAGCAAGAGTTGTTTTCTGGTAAGGAAAGTCACTATTGTGCTCCCTTTGCCATACACAGTGCAAATAGCACTCGCGTCTGTTCCCAGCAAGTACAGTGTATCGGACTGAAGAGGAGCTACTGTTCTTGTCAGTTTCCTAAGCAGAGTTGAACTAGATATGGTCCATGTGTGTAGGAAGCACAGTTCTTTGTTCTGAGCAAGCTCACTGTTTGGACCCCATAGGAAACACAGTAGAGTAGAAGAGTGCTCTTTTTTCAAAAGCAGAGAGTGTTTCATGTAAGGCGAGCTAGCATTTGTTTCCCAGTCCTAAACGGAGTTGAGTCACATGCAGTTTCTGGTCCTACGAGCAAGAGTTGTTTTATGATAAGAATAGTCACTATTGCGCTGCAATTGCCATACACAGGACAAATAGCACTGGTGTCTGTTCCCAGCAGTACAGTGTATTGGACTGAAGAGGAGCTACTGTTCTTGTCAGGTTCTAAGCAGAATTGAACTAGATATGGCTGTGTGTGTAGGAAGCACAGTTCTTTTGTTCTGAGAAAGCTCACTGTTCGGACCCCATAGGAAACACAGTAGAGTAGAAGAGTGCTCTTTTCTCTAAAGCAGAGTGTGTTTCTTGAAAGGCGAGCTAGCGATTGTTTCCTAGACCTAAATGGAGTTGAGTCACACGCAGTTTTTTTTCCTATGAGCAAGAGTTGTTTTCTGGTAAGACGAGTCACTATTGTGCTCCAATTGCCATACACAGTGCAAATAGCACTCTCGTCTCTTCCCCGCAAGTACAGTGTATTGGACTGAAGAGGAGCTACTGTTCTTGTCAGTTTCCTAAGCAGAGTTGAACTAGATATGGTCGATGTGTGTAGGAAGCACAGTTCTTTTGTTCTGAGCAAGCTGACTGTTTGGACCACATAGGAAACACAGTAAAGTAGAAGAGTGCTCTTCTCTTAGAAGCAGAGTGTGTTTCTTGTAAGGCGAGCTAGCATTTGTTTCCCAGTCCTAAATGGCCTTGAATCACATGCAGTGTGTGGTCCTACGAGCAAGAGTTGTTTTCTGGTAAGGCAAGCCACTATTTTGCTCTCATTGCCATACACAGTGCAAATAGCACTCTCGTCTCTTCCCCGCAAGTACAGTGTATTGGACTGAAGAGGAGCTACTGTTCTTGTCAGTTTCCTAAGCAGAGTTGAACTAGATATGGTCGATGTGTGTAGGAAGCACAGTTCTTTTGTTCTGAGCAAGCTCACTGTTTGGACCCCATAGGAAACACAGTAAAGTAGAAGAGTGCTCTTTTCTCAGAAGCAGAGTGTGTTTCTTGTAAGGCGAGCTAGCATTTGTTTCCCAGTCCTAAATGGCGTTGAATCACATGCAGTGTGTGGTCCTACGTGCAAGAGTTGTTTTCTGGTAAGGAAAGCCACTATTGCACTCTCATTGCCATACACAGTGCAAATAGCACTCGCGTCTGTTTCCCGCAAGTACAGTGTATTGGACTGAAGAGGAGCTACTGTTCTTGTCAGTCTCCTAAGCAGAGTTGAACTAGATATGGCCCGTGTGTGCAGGAAGCACAGTTATTATGTTCTGAGCAAGCTCACTGTTCTGGCCATATAGGAAACACAGTAGAGAAGAAGAGTGCTCTTTTCTCTAAAGCAGAGTGTGTTTCTTGTAAGGCGAGCTCGCGTTTGTTTCCCAGTCCTAAATGGAGTTGAGTCACAGGCAGTTTTTGGTCCTACGAGCAAGAGTTGTTTTCTGGTAAGACGAGTCACTATTGTGCTCCAATTGCCTTACACAGTGCAAATAGCACTCGCGTCCCTTCCTTGCAATTACAGTGTATTGGACTTAAGAGGAGCTACTGTTCTTGTCAGGTTCCTAAGCAGAATTGAACTAGATATGGCCGTGTGTGCAGGAAGCACATTTCTTTTGTTCTGAGCAAGCTCACTGTTCGGACCACATAGGAAACACAGTAGATAGAAGAGTGCTCTTTTCTCAAAAGCAGAGTGTGTTTTTTGTAAGGCAAGCTATCGTTTGTTTCCCAGTCCTAAATGGAGTTGAATCACATGCAGTTTCTGGTCCTACGAGCAAGAGTTGTTTTCTGGTAAGGAAAGTCACTATTGCGCTCCCTTTGCCATACACAGTGCAAATAGCACTCGTGTCTGTTCCCAGCAAGTACAGTGTATCGGACTGAAGAGGAGCTACTGTTCTTGTCAGTTTCCTAAGCAGAGTTGAACTAGATATGGTCCATGTGTGTAGGAAGCACAGTTCTTTGTTCTGAGCAAGCTCACTGTTTGGACCCCATAGGAAACACAGTAGAGTAGAAGAGTGCTCTTTTCTCAAAAGCAGAGAGTGTTTCTTGTAAGGCGAGCTAGCATTTGTTTCCCAGTCCTAAACGGAGTTGAATCACATGCAGTTTCTGGTCCTACGAGCAAGAGTTGTTTTATGATAAGAATAGTCACTATTGCGCTGCAATTGCCATACACAGGACAAATAGCACTGGTGTCTGTTCCCAGCAGTACAGTGTATTGGACTGAAGAGGAGCTACTGTTCTTGTCAGGTTCTAAGCAGAATTGAACTAGATATGGCTGTGTGTGTAGGAAGCACAGTTCTTTTGTTCTGAGAAAGCTCACTGTTCGGACCCCATAGGAAACACAGTAGAGTAGAAGAGTGCTCTTTTCTCAAAAGCAGAGTGTGTTTTTTGTAAGGCAAGCTATCATTTGTTTCCCAGTCCTAAATGGAGTTGAATCACATGCAGTTTCTGGTCCTACGAAAGAGTTGTGTTCTGGTAAGGAAAGTCACTATTGTGCTCCCTTTGCCATACACAATGCAAATAGCACTCGCGTCTGTTCCCAGCAAGTACAGTGTATCGGACTGAAGAGGAGCTACTGTTCTTGTCAGTTTCCTAAGCAGAGTTGAACTAGATATGGTCCATGTGTGTAGGAAGCACAGTTCTTTGTTCTGAGCAAGCTCACTGTTTGGACCCCATAGGAAACACAGTAGAGTAGAAGAGTGCTCTTTTCTCAAAAGCAGAGAGTGTTTTATGTAAGGCGAGCTAGCATTTGTTTCCCAGTCCTAAACAGAGTTGAATCACATGCAGTTTCAGGTCATACGAGCAAGAGTTGTTTTCTGGTAAGGAAAGTCACTACTGCGCTCCCATTGCCATACACAGTGCAAATAGCACTCGCGTCTGTTCCCAGCAAGTACAGTGTATCGGACTGAAGAGGAGCCTCTATTCTTGTCAGTCTCCTAAGCAGAGTTGAACTAGATATGGTCCATGTGTGTAGGAAGCACAGTTCTTTGTTCTGAGGAAGCTCACTGTTTGGACCCCATAGGAAACACAGAAGAGTAGAAGAGTGCTCTTTCCTCAAAAGCAGAGAGTGTTTCATGTAAGGCGAGCTAGCATTTGTTTCCCAGTCCTAAACGGAGTTGAATCACATGCAGTTTCTGGTCCTACGAGCAAGAGTTGTTTTCTGGTAAGGAAAGTCACTATTGCGCTCCCATTGCCATACACAGTGCAAATAGCACTCGCGTCTGTTCCCAGCAAGTACAGTGTATCAGATTGAAGAGGAGCTACTGTTCTTGTCAGGTTCCTAAGCAGAATTGAACTAGATATGGCTGTGTGTGTAGGAAGCACAGTTCTTTTGTTCTGAGAAAGCTCACTGTTCGGACCCCATAGGAAACACAGTAGAGTAGAAGAGTGCTCTTTTCTCTAAAGCAGAGTGTGTTTCTTGAAAGGCGAGCTAGCGTTTGTTTCCTAGACCTAAATGGAGTTGAGTCACATGCAGTTTTTTTTCCTACGAGCAAGAGTTGTTTTCTGGTAAGACGAGTCACTATTGTGCTCCAATTGCCATACACAGTGCAAATAGCACTCTCGTCTCTTCCCCGCAAGTACAGTGTATTGGACTGAAGAGGAGCTAATGTTCTTGTCAGTTTCCTAAGCAGAGTTGAACTAGATATGTTCGATGTGTGTAGGAAGCACAGTTCTTTTGTTCTGAGCAAGCTCACTGTTTGGACCCCATAGGAAACACAGTAAAGTAGAAGAGTGCTCTTCTCTTAGAAGCAGAGTGTGTTTCTTGTAAGGCGAGCTAGCATTTGTTTCCCAGTCCTAAATGGCCTTGAATCACATGCAGTGTGTGGTCCTACGAGCAAGAGTTGTTTTCTGGTAAGGCAAGCCACTATTTTGCTCTCATTGCCATACACAGTGCAAATAGCACTCTCGTCTCTTCCCCGCAAGTACAGTGTATTGGACTGAAGAGGAGCTACTGTTCTTGTCAGTTTCCTAAGCAGAGTTGAACTAGATATGGTCGATGTGTGTAGGAAGCACAGTTCTTTTGTTCTGAGCAAGCTCACTGTTTGGACCCCATAGGAAACACAGTAAAGTAGAAGAGTGCTCTTTTCTCAGAAGCAGAGTGTGTTTCTTGTAAGGCGAGCTAGCATTTGTTTCCCAGTCCTAAATGGCGTTGAATCACATGCAGTGTGTGGTCCTACGTGCAAGAGTTGTTTTCTGGTAAGGAAAGCCACTATTGCACTCTCATTGCCATACACAGTGCAAATAGCACTCGCGTCTGTTTCCCGCAAGTACAGTGTATTGGACTGAAGAGGAGCTACTGTTCTTGTCAGTCTCCTAAGCAGAGTTGAACTAGATATGGCCCGTGTGTGCAGGAAGCACAGTTATTATGTTCTGAGCAAGCTCACTGTTCTGGCCATATAGGAAACACAGTAGAGAAGAAGAGTGCTCTTTTCTCTAAAGCAGAGTGTGTTTCTTGTAAGGCGAGCTCGCGTTTGTTTCCCAGTCCTAAATGGAGTTGAGTCACAGGCAGTTTTTGGTCCTACGAGCAAGAGTTGTTTTCTGGTAAGACGAGTCACTATTGTGCTCCAATTGCCTTACACAGTGCAAATAGCACTCGCGTCCCTTCCCCGCAATTACAGTGTATTGGACTTAAGAGGAGCTACTGTTCTTGTCAGGTTCCTAAGCAGAATTGAACTAGATATGGCCGTGTGTGCAGGAAGCACATTTCTTTTGTTCTGAGCAAGCTCACTGTTCGGAACACATAGGAAACACAGTAGATAGAAGAGTGCTCTTTTCTCAAAAGCAGAGTGTGTTTTTTGTAAGGCAAGCTATCGTTTGTTTCCCAGTTCTAAATGGAGTTGAATCACATGCAGTTTCTGGTCCTACGAGCAAGAGTTGTTTTCTGGTAAGGAAAGTCACTATTGCGCTCCCTTTGCCATACACAGTGCAAATAGCACTCGTGTCTGTTCCCAGCAAGTACAGTGTATCGGACTGAAGAGGAGCTACTGTTCTTGTCAGTTTCCTAAGCAGAGTTGAACTAGATATGGTCCATGTGTGTAGGAAGCACAGTTCTTTGTTCTGAGCAAGCTCACTGTTTGGACCCCATAGGAAACACAGTAGAGTAGAAGAGTGCTCTTTTCTCAAAAGCAGAGAGTGTTTCTTGTAAGGCGAGCTAGCATTTGTTTCCCAGTCCTAAACGGAGTTGAATCACATGCAGTTTCTGGTCCTACGAGCAAGAGTTGATTTATGATAAGAATAGTCACTATTGCGCTGCAATTGCCATACACAGGACAAATAGCACTGGTGTCTGTTCCCAGCAGTACAGTGTATTGGACTGAAGAGGAGCTACTGTTCTTGTCAGGTTCTAAGCAGAATTGAACTAGATATGGCTGTGTGTGTAGGAAGCACAGTTCTTTTGTTCTGAGAAAGCTCACTGTTCGGACCCCATAGGAAACACAGTAGAGTAGAAGAGTGCTCTTTTCTCAAAAGCAGAGTGTGTTTTTTGTAAGGCAAGCTATCATTTGTTTCCCAGTCCTAAATGGAGTTGAATCACATGCAGTTTCTGGTCCTACGAAAGAGTTGTGTTCTGGTAAGGAAAGTCACTATTGTGCTCCCTTTGCCATACACAGTGCAAATAGCACTCGCGTCTGTTCCCAGCAAGTACAGTGTATCGGACTGAAGAGGAGCTACTGTTATTGTCAGTTTCCTAAGCAGAGTTGAACTAGATATGGTCCATGTGTGTAGGAAGCACAGTTCTTTGTTCTGAGCAAGCTCACTGTTCTGGCCCTATAGGAAACACAGTAGAGTAGAAGAGTGCTCTTTTCTCTAAAGCAGATTTTGTTTCTCGTAAGGCGAGCTAGCGTTTGTTTCCCAGTCTTAAATGGAGTTGAATCACATAAAGTTTCTGGTCCTACGAGCAAGAGTTGTTTAATGATAAGAATAGTCACTATTGTGCTGCCATTGCCATACACAGGACAAATAGCACTGGCGTCTATTCCCAGCAGTTCAGTGTATTGGACTGAAGAGGATCTATTGTTCTTGTCAGGTTCCTAAGCAGGATTGAACTAGATATGGCTGTGTGTGTAGGAAGCACAGTTCTTTTGTTCTGAGCAAGCTCACTGTTTGGACCCCATAGGAAAAACAGTAGAGTAGAAGAGTGCTCTTTTCTCTAAAGCAGAGTGTATTTCTTGTAAGGCGAGCTAGCGTTTGTTTCCCAGACCTAAATGGAGTTGAGTCACATGCAGTTTTTTGTCCTACGAGCAAGAGTTGTTTTCTGGTAAGACGAGTCACTATTGTGCTCCAATTGCCATACACAGTGCAAATAGCACTCGCGTCTCTTCCCCACAAGTACAGTGTTTTGGGCTGAAGAGGAGCTACTGTTCTTGTCAGTTTCCTAAGCAGAGTTGAACTAGATATGGTGTATGTGTGTAAGAAGCACAGTTCTTTTGTTCTGAGCAAGCTCACTGTTTGGACCCCATAGGAAACACAGTAGAGTAGAAGAGTGCTCTTTTCTCAGAAGCAGAGTGTGTTTCTTGTAAGGCGAGCTAGCATTTGTTTCCCAGTCCTAAATGGCGTTGAATCACATGCAGTGTGTGGTCCTACGAGCAAGAGTTGTTTTCTGGTAAGGAAAGCCACTATTGCGCTCTCATTGCCATACACAGTGCAAATAGCACTCGGGTCTGTTCCCAGCAAGTACAGTGTATTGGACTGAAGAGGAGCTACTGTTCTTGTCAGTCTCCTAAGCAGAGTTGAACTAGATATGGCCCGTGTGTCAAGGAAGCACAGTTCATTTGTTCTGAGCAAGCTCTCTGTTCTGGCCCTATAGGAAACACAGCAGAGTAGAAGAGTGCTCTTTTCTCAAAAGCAGAGTGTGTTTCTTGTAAGGTGAGCTAGAGTTTGTTTCCGACTCCTAAATGGAGTTGAGTCACATGCAGTTTTTTGTCCTACTAGCAAGAGTTGTTTTCTGGTAAGACGAGTCACTGTTGTGCTCCAATTGCCATACACAGTGCAAATAGCACTCGCGTCTCTTCCCCGCAAGTACAGTGTATTGGAGTGAAGAGGAGCTACTGTTCTTGTCAGTTTCCTAAGCAGAGTTGAACTAGATATGGCCCGTGTGTGTAGGAAGCACAGTTATTATGTTCTGAGCAAGCTCACTGTTCTGGCACTATAGGAAACACAGTAGAGTAGAAGAGTGCTCTTTTCTCAAAAGCAGAGTGTGTTTCTTATAAAGCGAGCTAGCGTTTGTTTCCTAGTCCTAAATGGAGTTGAATCACATGAAGATTCTGGTCCTACGAACAAGAGTTGTTTTCTGGTAAGGAAAGTCACTATTGTGCTCTCATTGCCATACACAGGGCAAAGAGCACTCGCGTCTGTTCCCAGCAAGTACAGTGTATTGGACTGAAGAGGAGCTATTGTTATTGTCAGTTTCCTAAGCAGAGTTGAACTACATATGGTCCTTGTGTGTAGGAAGCACAGTTCTTTTGTTCTGAGCAAGCTCAGTTTGGACCCCATAGGAAACACAGTAGAGTAGAAGAGTGCTCTTTTCTCTAAAGCAGAGTGTGCTTCTTGTAAGGCGAGCTAGCGTTTGTTTCCCAGTCCTAAATGGAGTGGAATCACGTGCAGTTTCTGTCCTACGAGCAAGAGTTGTTTTATTGTAAGATTAGTCACTATTGTGCTGCCATTGCCATAAACAGGACAAATAGCACTGGCGTCTGTTCGCAGCAAGTACAGTGTATTGGACTGAAGAGGATCTACTGTTTTTGTCAGGTTCCTAAGCAGAATTGAACTAGATATGGCCGTGTGTGTAGGAAGCACAGTTCTTTTGTTCTGAGCAAGCTCACTGTTCGGACCACATAGGAAACACAGTAGATAGAAGAGTGCTCTTTTCTCAAAAGCAGAGTGTGTTTTTTGTAAGGCAAGCTATCGTTTGTTTCCCAGTCCTAAATGGAGTTGAATCACTTGCAGTTTCTGGTCCTACGAGCAAGAGTTGTTTTCTGGTAAGGAAAGTCACTATTGCGCTCCCTTTGCTATACACAGTGCAAATAGCACTCGCGTCTGTTCCCAGCAAGTACAGTGTATCGGACTGAAGAGGAGCTACTGTTCTTGTCAGTTTCCTAAGCAGAGTTGAACTAGATATGGTCCATGTGTGTAGGAAGCACAGTTCTTTGTTCTGAGCAAGCTCACTGTTTGGACCCCATAGGAAACACAGTAGAGTAGAAGAGTGCTCTTTTCTCAAAAGCAGAGAGTGTTTCATGTAAGGCGAGCTAGCATTTGTTTCCCAGTCCTAAACGGAGTTGAATCACATGCAGTTTCTGGTCCTACGAGCAAGAGTTGTTTTGTGATAAGAATAGTCACTATTGCGCTGCAATTGCCATACACAGGACAAATAGCACTGGTGTCTGTTCCCAGCAGTACAGTGTATTGGACTGAAGAGGAGCTACTGTTCTTGTCAGGTTCTAAGCAGAATTGAACTAGATATGGCTGTGTGTGTAGGAAGCACAGTTCTTTTGTTCTGAGAAAGCTCACTGTTCGGACCCCATAGGAAACACAGTAGAGTAGAAGAGTGCTCTTTTCTCTAAAGCAGAGTGTGTTTCTTGAAAGGTGAGCTAGCGATTGTTTCCTAGACCTAAATGGAGTTGAGTCACATGCAGTATTTTTTCCTATGAGCAAGAGTTGTTTTCTGGTAAGACGAGTCACTATTGTGCTCCAATTGCCATACACAGTGCAAATAGCACTCTCGTCTCTTCCCCGCAAGTACAGTGTATTAGACTGAAGAGGAGCTACTGTTCTTGTCAGTTTCCTAAGCAGAGTTGAACTAGATATGGTCGATGTGTGTAGGAAGCACAGTTCTTTTGTTCTGAGCAAGCTCACTGTTCTGGCCATATAGGAAACACAGTAGAGAAGAAGAGTGCTCTTTTCTCTAAAGCAGAGTGTGTTTCTTGTAAGGCGAGCTCGCGTTTGTTTCCCAGTCCTAAATGGAGTTGAGTCACCGGCAGTTTTTGGTCCTACGAGCAAGAGTTGTTTTCTGGTAAGACGAGTCACTATTGTGCTCCAATTGCCATACACAGTGCAAATAGCACTCGCGGCTCTTCCCCGCAATTACAGTGTATTGGACTTAAGAGGAGCTACTGTTATTGTCAGGTTCCTAAGCAGAATTGAACTAGATATGGCTGTGTGTATAGGAAGCACAGTTCTTTTGTTCCGAGAAAGCTCACTGTTCAAACCCCATAGGAAACACAGTAGAGTAGAAGAGTGCTCTTTTCTCAAGAGCAGAGTGTGTTTTTTGTGAGGCAAGCTATCATTTGTTTCCCAGTCCTAAATGGAGTTGAATCACATGCAGTTTCTGGTCCTACGAGCAAGAGTTGTTTTCTGGTAAGGAAAGTCACTATTGTGCTCCCTTTGCCATACACAGTGCAAATAGCACTCGCGTCTGTTCCCAGCAAGTACAGTGTATCGGACTGAAGAGGAGCTACTGTTCTTGTCAGTTTCCTAAGCAGAGTTGAACTAGATATGGTCCATGTGTGTAGGAAGCACAGTTCTTTGTTCTGAGCAAGCTCACTGTTTGGACCCCATAGGAAACCCAGAAGAGTAGAAGAGTGCTCTTTTCTCAAAAGCAGAGAGTGTTTCATGTAAGGCGAGCTAGCATTTGTTTCCCAGTCCTAAACGGAGTTGAATCACATGCAGTTTCTGGTCCTACGAGCAAGAGTTGTTTTCTGGTAAGGAAAGTCACTATTGCACTCCCATTGCCATACATAGTGCAAATAGCACTCGCGTCTGTTCCCAGCAAGTACAGTGTATCGGACTGAAGAGGAGCTACTGTTCTTGTCAGATTCCTAAGCAGAGTTGAACTAGATATTGCCCATGTGTAGGAAGCACAGTTCTTTTGTTCTGAGCAGCTCACTGTTCTGGCCCTATAGGAAAAACAGTAGAGTAGAAGAATGCTCTTTTCTCTAAAGCAGATTTTGTTTCTTGTAAGGCGAGCTAGCGTTTGTTTCCCAGTCCTAAATGGAGTTGAATCACATGCAGTTTCTGGTCCTACGAGCAAGCGTTGTTTAATGATAAGAATAGTCACTATTGTGCTGCCATTGCCATACACAAGACAAATAGCACTGGCGTCTGTTCCCAGCAGTACAGTGTATTGGACTGAAGAGGAGCTACTGTTCTTGTCAGGTTCCTAAGCAGAATTGAACTAGATATGGCTGTGTGTGTAGGATGCACAGTTCTTTTGTTCTGAGCAAGCTCACTGTTCGGACCCCATAGGAAACACAGTAGAGTAGAAGAGTGCTCTTTTCTCTAAAGCAGAGTGTATTTCTTGTAAGGAGAGCTAGGATTTGTTTCCCAGACCTAAATGGAGTTGAGTCACATGCAGTTTTTTGTCCTACGAGCAAGAGTTGTTTTCTGGTAAGACGAGTCACTATTGTGCTCCAATTGCCATACACAGTGCAAATAGCACTCGCGTCTCTTCCCTGCAAGTACAGTGTTTTGGACTGAAGAGGAGCTACTGTTCTTGTCAGTTTCCTAAGCAGAGTTGAACTAGATATGTTCCATGTGTGTAGGAAGCACAGTTCTTTTGTTCTGAGCAAGCTCACTGTTTGGACCCCATAGGAAACACAGTAGAGTAGAAGAGTGCTCTTTTGTCAGAAGCAGAGTGTGTTTCTTGTAAGGCGAGCTAGCGTTTGTTTCCCAGTCCTAAATGGCGTTGAATCACATGCAGAGTGTGGTCCTACGAGCAAGAGTTGTTTTCTGGTAAGGAAAGCCACTATTGTGCTCTCATTGCCATACACAGTGCAAATAGCACTCGCGTCTCTTCTCAGCAAGTACAGTGTATTGTACTGAAGAGGAAGTGCTGTTCTTCTCAGGTTCCTAAGCAGAATTGAACTAGATATGGCCGTGTGTGCAGGAAGCACAGTTCTTTTGTTCTGAGTAAGCTCACTGTTCGGACCCCATAGGAAACACCTTAGAGTAGAAGAGTGCTCTTTTCTCAAAAGCAGAGTGTGTTTTTTGTAAGGCAAGCTATCATTTGTTTTCCAGTCCTAAATGGAGTTGAATCACATGCAGTTTCTGGTCCTAAGAGCAAGAGTTGTTTTCTGGTAAAGAAAGTCACTATTGTGCTCCCTTTGCCATACACAGTGCAAATAGCACTCGCGTCTGTTCCCAGCAAGTACAGTGTATCAGACTGAAGAGGAGCTACAGTTATTGTCAGTTTCCTAAGCAGAGTTGAACTAGATATGGTCCATATGTGTAGGAAGCACAGTTCTTTGTTCTGAGCAAGCTCACTGTTTGGACACCTTAGGAAACACAGTAGAGTAGAAGAGTGCTCTTTTCTCAAAAGCAGAGAGTGTTTCATGTAAGGCGAGCTAGATTTGTTTCCCAGTCCTAAACGGAGTTGAATCACATGCAGTTTCAGGTCATACGAGCAAGAGTTGTTTTCTGGTAAGGAAAGTCACTATTGCGCTCCCATTGCCATACACAGTGCAAACAGCACTCGCGTCTGTTCCCAGCAAGTACAGTGTATCGGACTGAGGAGGAGCTACTATTCTTGTCAGTCTCCTAAGCAGAGTTGAACTAGATATGGTCCATGTGTGTAGGAAGCACAGTTCTTTGTTCTGAGCAAGCTCACTGTTCTGGCCCTATAGGAAACACAGTAGAGTAGAAGAGTGCTCTTTTCTCAAAAGCAGAGAGTGTTTCTTGTAAGGCGAACTAGCATTTGTTTCCCAGTCCTAAACAGAGTTGAATCACATGCAGTTTCTGGTCCTAAGAGCAAGAGTTGTTTTCCGGTAAGGAAATTCACTATTGCGCTCCCATTGCCATACACAGTGCAAATAGCACTCGCGTCTGTTCCCAGCAAGTACAGTGTATCGGACTGAAGAGGACCTACTGTTCTTGTCAGTTTCCTAAGCAGAGTTGAACTAGATATGGCCCGTGTGTAGGAAGCACAGTTCTTTTGTTCTGAGCAGCTCATTGTTCTGGCCCTATATGAAACACAGTAGAGTAGATGAGTGCTCTTTTCTCTAAAGCAGATTTTGTTTCTTGTAAGGCGAGCTAGCGTTTGTTTCCCAGTCCTAAATGGAGTTGAATCACATGCAGTTTCTGGTCCTATGAGCAAGAGTTGTTTAATGATAAGAATCGTCACTATTGTGCTGCCATTGCCATACACAGGACAAATAGCACTGGCGTCTGTTCCCAGCAGTACAGTGTATTGGACTGAAGAGGAGCTACTGTTCTTGTCAGTTTCCTAAGCAGAATTGAACTAGATATGGCTGTGTGTGTAGGAAGCACAGTTCTTTTGTTCTGAGCAAGCTCACTGTTCGGACCCCATAGGAAACACAGTAGAGTAGAAGAGTGCTCTTTTCTCTAAAGCAGAGTGTATTTCTTGTAAGGCGAGCTAGCGTTTGTTTCCCAGACCTAAATGGAGTTGAGTCACATGCAGTTTTTTGTCCTACGAGCAAGAGTTGTTTTCTGGTAAGACGAGTCACTATTGTGCTCCAATTGCCATACACAGTGCAAAGAGCACTCGCGTCTCTTCCCTGTAAGTACAGTGTTTTGACTGAAGAGGAGCTACTGTTCTTGTCAGTTTCCTAAGCAGAGTTGAACTAGATATGGTCCATGTGTGTAGGAAGCACAGTTCTTTTGTTCTGAGCAAGCTCACTGTTTGGACCCCATAGGAAACACAGTAGAGTAGAAGAGTGCTCTTTTCTCAGAAGCAGAGTGTGTTTCTTGTAATGCGAGCTAGCATTTGTTTCCCAGTCCTAAATGGCGTTGAATCACATGCATTGTGTGGTCCTATGAGCAAGAGTTGTTTTCTGGTAAGGAAAGCCACTATTGCGCTCTCATTGCCATACACAGTGCAAATAGCACTCGCGTCTGTTCCCAGCAAGTACAGTGTATTGGACTGAAGAGGAGCTACTGTTCTTGTCAGTCTCCTAAGCAGAGTTGAACTAGATATGGCCCGTGTGTCGAGGAAGCACAGTTCATTTGTTCTGAGCAAGCTCACTGTTCTGGCCCTATAGGAAACACAGTAGAGTAGAAGAGTGCTCTTTTTTCAAAAGCAGAGTGTGTTTCTTGTAAGGTGAGCTAGAGTTTGTTTCCGACTCCTAAATGGAGTTGAGTCACATGCAGTTTTTTGTCCTACGAGCAAGAGTTGTTTTCTGGTAAGACTAGTCACTGTTGTGCTCCAATTGACATACACAGTGCAAATAGCACTCGCGTCTGTTCCCAGCAAGTACAGTGTATTGGAGTGAAGAGGAGCTACTGTTCTTGTCAGTTTCCTAAGCAGAGTTGAACTAGATATGGCCCGTGTGTGTAGGAAGCACAGTTATTATGTTCTGAGCAAGCTCACTGTTCTGGCATTATAGGAAACACAGTAGAGTAGAAGAGTGCTCTTTTCTCAAAAGCAGAGTGTGTTTCTTGTAAAGCGAGCTAGCGTTTGTTTCCTAGTCCTAAATGGAGTTGAATCACATGCAGATTCTGGTCCTACGAACAAGAGTTGTTTTCTGGTAAGGAAAGTCACTATTGCGCTCTCATTGCCATACACAGGGCAAATAGCACTCGCGTCTGTTCCCAGCAAGTACAGTGTATTGGACTGAAGAGGAGCTATTGTTATTGTCAGTTTCCTAAGCAGAGTTGAACTACATATGGTCCTTGTGTGTAGGAAGCACAGTTCTTTTGTTCTGAGCAAGCTCAGTTTGGACCCCATAGGAAACACATAGAGTAGAAGAGTGCTCTTTTCTCTAAAGCAGAGTGTGCTTCTTGTAAGGCGAGCTAGCGTTTGTTTCCCAGTCCTAAATGGAGTGGAATCACGTGCAGTTTCTGTCCTACGAGCAAGAGTTGTTTTATTGTAAGATTAGTCACTATTGTGCTGCCATTGCCATAAACAGGACGAATTCCACTGGCGTCTGTTCGCAGCAAGTACAGTGTATTGGACTGAAGAGGATCTACTGTTCTTGTCAGGTTCCTAAGCAGAATTGAACTAGATATGGCCGTTTGTGTAGGAAGCACAGTTCTTTTGTTCTGAGCAAGCTCACTGTTCGGACCACATAGGAAACACAGTAGATAGAAGAGTGCTCTTTTCTCAAAAGCAGAGTGTGTTTTTTGTAAGGCAAGCTATCGTTTGTTTCCCAGTCCTAAATGGAGTTGAATCACATGCAGTTTCTGGTCCTACGAGCAAGAGTTGTTTTCTGGTAAGGAAAGTCACTATTGTGCTCCCTTTGCCATACACAGTGCAAATAGCACTCGCGTCTGTTCCCAGCAAGTACAGTGTATCGGACTGAAGAGGAGCTACTGTTCTTGTCAGTTTCCTAAGCAGAGTTGAACTAGATATGGTCCATGTGTGTAGGAAGCACAGTTCTTTGTTCTGAGCAAGCTCACTGTTTGGACCCCATAGGAAACACAGTAGAGTAGAAGAGTGCTCTTTTCTCAAAAGCAGAGAGTGTTTTATGTAAGGCGAGCTAGCATTTGTTTCCCAGTCCTAAACAGAGTTGAATCACATGCAGTTTCAGGTCATACGAGCAAGAGTTGTTTTCTGGTAAGGAAAGTCACTACTGCGCTCCCATTGCCATACACAGTGCAAATAGCACTCGCGTCTGTTCCCAGCAAGTACAGTGTATCGGACTGAAGAGGAGCCTCTATTCTTGTCAGTCTCCTAAGCAGAGTTGAACTAGATATGGTCCATGTGTGTAGGAAGCACAGTTCTTTGTTCTGAGGAAGCTCACTGTTTGGACCCCATAGGAAACACAGAAGAGTAGAAGAGTGCTCTTTCCTCAAAAGCAGAGAGTGTTTCATGTAAGGCGAGCTAGCATTTGTTTCCCAGTCCTAAACGGAGTTGAATCACATGCAGTTTCTGGTCCTACGAGCAAGAGTTGTTTTCTGGTAAGGAAAGTCACTATTGCGCTCCCATTGCCATACACAGTGCAAATAGCACTCGCGTCTGTTCCCAGCAAGTACAGTGTATCAGATTGAAGAGGAGCTACTGTTCTTGTCAGGTTCCTAAGCAGAATTGAACTAGATATGGCTGTGTGTGTAGGAAGCACAGTTCTTTTGTTCTGAGAAAGCTCACTGTTCGGACCCCATAGGAAACACAGTAGAGTAGAAGAGTGCTCTTTTCTCTAAAGCAGAGTGTGTTTCTTAAAAGGCGAGCTAGCGTTTGTTTCCTAGACCTAAATGGAGTTGAGTCACATGCAGTTTTTTTTCCTACGAGCAAGAGTTGTTTTCTGGTAAGACGAGTCACTATTGTGCTCCAATTGCCATACACAGTGCAAATAGCACTCTTGTCTCTTCCCCGCAAGTACAGTGTATTGGACTGAAGAGGAGCTAATGTTCTTGTCAGTTTCCTAAGCAGAGTTGAACTAGATATGTTCGATGTGTGTAGGAAGCTCAGTTCTTTTGTTCTGAGCAAGCTCACTGTTTGGACCACATAGGAAACACAGTAAAGTAGAAGAGTGCTCTTCTCTTAGAAGCAGAGTGTGTTTCTTGTAAGGCGAGCTAGCATTTGTTTCCCAGTCCTAAATGGCCTTGAATCACATGCAGTGTGTGGTCCTACGAGCAAGAGTTGTTTTCTGGTAAGGCAAGCCACTATTTTGCTCTCATTGCCATACACAGTGCAAATAGCACTCTCGTCTCTTCCCCGCAAGTACAGTGTATTGGACTGAAGAGGAGCTACTGTTCTTGTCAGTTTCCTAAGCAGAGTTGAACTAGATATGGTCGATGTGTGTAGGAAGCACAGTTCTTTTGTTCTGAGCAAGCTCACTGTTTGGACCCCATAGGAAACACAGTAAAGTAGAAGAGTGCTCTTTTCTCAGAAGCAGAGTGTGTTTCTTGTAAGGCGAGCTAGCATTTGTTTCCCAGTCCTAAATGGCGTTGAATCACATGCAGTGTGTGGTCCTACGTGCAAGAGTTGTTTTCTGGTAAGGAAAGCCACTATTGCACTCTCATTGCCATACACAGTGCAAATAGCACTCGCGTCTGTTTCCCGCAAGTACAGTGTATTGGACTGAAGAGGAGCTACTGTTCTTGTCAGTCTCCTAAGCAGAGTTGAACTAGATATGGCCCGTGTGTGCAGGAAGCACAGTTATTATGTTCTGAGCAAGCTCACTGTTCTGGCCATATAGGAAACACAGTAGAGAAGAAGAGTGCTCTTTTCTCTAAAGCAGAGTGTGTTTCTTGTAAGGCGAGCTCGCGTTTGTTTCCCAGTCCTAAATGGAGTTGAGTCACAGGCAGTTTTTGGTCCTACGAGCAAGAGTTGTTTTCTGGTAAGACGAGTCACTATTGTGCTCCAATTGCCTTACACAGTGCAAATAGCACTCGCGTCTCTTCCCCGCAATTACAGTGTATTGGACTTAAGAGGAGCTACTGTTCTTGTCAGGTTCCTAAGCAGAATTGAACTAGATATGGCCGTGTGTGCAGGAAGCACATTTCTTTTGTTCTGAGCAAGCTCACTGTTCGGACCACATAGGAAACACAGTAGATAGAAGAGTGCTCTTTTCTCAAAAGCAGAGTGTGTTTTTTGTAAGGCAAGCTATCGTTTGTTTCCCAGTCCTAAATGGAGTTGAATCACATGCAGTTTCTGGTCCTACGAGCAAGAGTTGTTTTCTGGTAAGGAAAGTCACTATTGCGCTCCCTTTGCCATACACAGTGCAAATAGCACTCGTGTCTGTTCCCAGCAAGTACAGTGTATCGGACTGAAGAGGAGCTACTGTTCTTGTCAGTTTCCTAAGCAGAGTTGAACTAGATATGGTCCATGTGTGTAGGAAGCACAGTTCTTTGTTCTGAGCAAGCTCACTGTTTGGACCCCATAGGAAACACAGTAGAGTAGAAGAGTGCTCTTTTCTCAAAAGCAGAGAGTGTTTCTTGTAAGGCGAGCTAGCATTTGTTTCCCAGTCCTAAACGGAGTTGAATCACATGCAGTTTCTGGTCCTACGAGCAAGAGTTGATTTATGATAAGAATAGTCACTATTGCGCTGCAATTGCCATACACAGGACAAATAGCACTGGTGTCTGTTCCCAGCAGTACAGTGTATTGGACTGAAGAGGAGCTACTGTTCTTGTCAGGTTCTAAGCAGAATTGAACTAGATATGGCTGTGTGTGTAGGAAGCACAGTTCTTTTGTTCTGAGAAAGCTCACTGTTCGGACCACATAGGAAACACAGTAGAGTAGAAGAGTGCTCTTTTCTCAAAAGCAGAGTGTGTTTTTTGTAAGGCAAGCTATCATTTGTTTCCCAGTCCTAAATGGAGTTGAATCACATGCAGTTTCTGGTCCTACGAAAGAGTTGTGTTCTGGTAAGGAAAGTCACTATTGTGCTCCCTTTGCCATACACAGTGCAAATAGCACTCGCGTCTGTTCCCAGCAAGTACAGTGTATCGGACTGAAGAGGAGCTACTGTTCTTGTCAGTTTCCTAAGCAGAGTTGAACTAGATATGGTCCATGTGTGTAGGAAGCACAGTTCTTTGTTCTGAGCAAGCTCACTGTTTGGACCCCATAGGAAACACAGTAGAGTAGAAGAGTGCTCTTTTCTCAAAAGCAGAGAGTGTTTTATGTAAGGCGAGCTAGCATTTGTTTCCCAGTCCTAAACAGAGTTGAATCACATGCAGTTTCAGGTCATACGAGCAAGAGTTGTTTTCTGGTAAGGAAAGTCACTACTGCGCTCCCATTGCCATACACAGTGCAAATAGCACTCGCGTCTGTTCCCAGCAAGTACAGTGTATCGGACTGAAGAGGAGCCTCTATTCTTGTCAGTCTCCTAAGCAGAGTTGAACTAGATATGGTCCATGTGTGTAGGAAGCACAGTTCTTTGTTCTGAGGAAGCTCACTGTTTGGACCCCATAGGAAACACAGAAGAGTAGAAGAGTGCTCTTTCCTCAAAAGCAGAGAGTGTTTCATGTAAGGCGAGCTAGATTTGTTTCCCAGTCCTAAACGGAGTTGAATCACATGCAGTTTCTGGTCCTACGAGCAAGAGTTGTTTTCTGGTAAGGAAAGTCACTATTGCGCTCCCATTGCCATACACAGTGCAAATAGCACTCGCGTCTGTTCCCAGCAAGTACAGTGTATCAGATTGAAGAGGAGCTACTGTTCTTGTCAGGTTCCTAAGCAGAATTGAACTAGATATGGCTGTGTGTGTAGGAAGCACAGTTCTTTTGTTCTGAGAAAGCTCACTGTTCGGACCCCATAGGAAACACAGTAGAGTAGAAGAGTGCTCTTTTCTCTAAAGCAGAGTGTGTTTCTTGAAAGGCGAGCTAGCGTTTGTTTCCTAGACCTAAATGGAGTTGAGTCACATGCAGTTTTTTTTCCTACGAGCAAGAGTTGTTTTCTGGTAAGACGAGTCACTATTGTGCTCCAATTGCCATACACAGTGCAAATAGCACTCTCGTCTCTTCCCCGCAAGTACAGTGTATTGGACTGAAGAGGAGCTACTGTTCTTGTCAGTTTCCTAAGCAGAGTTGAACTAGATATGTTCGATGTGTGTAGGAAGCACAGTTCTTTTGTTCTGAGCAAGCTCACTGTTTGGACCCCATAGGAAACACAGTAAAGTAGAAGAGTGCTCTTCTCTTAGAAGCAGAGTGTGTTTCTTGTAAGGCGAGCTAGCATTTGTTTCCCAGTCCTAAATGGCGTTGAATCACATGCAGTGTGTGGTCCTACGAGCAAGAGTTGTTTTCTGGTAAGGCAAGCCACTATTTTGCTCTCATTGCCATACACAGTGCAAATAGCACTCGCGTCTCTTCCCAGCAAGTACAGTGTATTGGACTGAAGAGGAGCTACTGTTCTTGTCAGTTTCCTAAGCAGAGTTGAACTAGATATGGCACGTGTGTGAAGGAAGCACAGTTACTATGTTCTGAGCAAGCTCACTGTTCTGGCCCTATAGGAAACACAGTAGAGAAGAAGAGTGCTCTTTTCTCTAAAGCAGAGTGTGTTTCTTGTAAGGCGAGCTCGCGTTTGTTTCCCAGTCATAAGTGGAGTTGAGTCACAGGCAGTTTTTGGTCCTACGAGCAAGAGTTGTTTTCTGGTAAGAAGAGTCACTATTGCGCTCCAAATGCCATACACAATGCAAATAGCACTCGCGTCTGTTCCCAGCAAGCACAGTGTATTGGACTGAATAGGAGCTACTGTTCTTCTCAGTTTCCTAAGCAGAGTTGAACTAGATATGGTTCATGTGTGTAGGAAGCACAGTTCTTTTGTTCTGAGCAAGCTCACTGTTTGGACCCCATAGGAAACACAGTAGAGTAGAACAGTGCTCTTTTCTCAAAAGCAGAGTGTGTTTCTTGTAATGCGAGCTAGCGTTTGTTTCCTAGTCCTAAATGGAGTTGAATCAAATGCAGTTTCTGGTCCTACGAGCAAGAGTTGTTTTCTGGTAAGGAAAGTCACTATTGTGCTCCCATTGCCATACACAGGAAAAATAGCACTCGCGTCTGTTCCCAGCAAGTACAGTGTATTGGACTGAATAGGAAATACTGTTCTTGTCAGTTTCCTAAGCAGAGTTCAACTACATATGGTCGGTGTGTGTAGGAAGCACAGTTCTTTTGTTCTGAGCAAGCTCACTGTTTGGACCCCATAGGAAACACAGTAGAGTAGAAGAGTGCTCTTTTCTCAAAAGCAGAGTGTGTTTCTTGTAAGGCGCGCGAACGTTCGTTTCCCAGTTTTAAATGGCGTTGAGTCACATGCAGTTTGTGGTCCTACGAGCAAGAGTTGTTTTCTGGTAGGAAAGTCACTATTGCGCTCCCATTGCCATACACAGTGCAAATAGCACTCGCGTCTATTCCCAGCAAGTACAGTGTATCGGACTGAAGAGGAGATACTCTTCTTGTAAGTTTCCTAAGCAGAGTTGAACTAGGTATGGCCCGTGTGTGTAGGAAGCATAGTTCTTTTGTTCTGAGCAAGCTCACTGTTCTGGCCCTATAGGAAACACAGTAGAGTAGATGAGTGCTCTTTTCTCTAAAGCAGAATGTGTTTCTTGTAAGGCAAGCTACCGTTTGTTTCCCAGTCCTAAATGGAGTTGAATCACATACAGTTTCTGGTCCTACGTGCAAGAGTTGTTTTATGGTAAGAAGAGTCACTATTGCGCAGCCATTGTCATACACAGGACAAATAGCCCTGGCGTCTGTTCCCAGCAAGTACAGTGTATTGGACTGAAGACGATCTACTGTTCTTGTCAGGTTCCTAAGCAGAATTGAACTAGATATGGCTGTGTGTGTAGGAAGCACAGTTCTTTTGTTCTGAGCAAGCTCACTGTTCGGACCCCATAGGAAACACATAGAGTAGAAGAGTGCTCTTTTCTCTAAAGCAGATTTTGTTTCTTGTAAGGCGAGCTAGCGTTTGTTTCCCAGTCCTAAATGGAGTTGAATCACATGCAGTTTCTGGTCCTACGAGCAAGAGTTGTTTAATGATAAGAATCGTCACTATTGTGCTGCCATTGCCATACACAGGACAAATAGCACTGGCGTCTGTTCCCAGCAGTACAGTGTATTGGTCTGAAGAGGAGCTACTGTTCTTGTCAGTTTCCTAAGCAGAATTGAACTAGATATGGCTGTGTGTGTAGGAAGCACAGTTCTTTTGTTCTGAGCAAGCTCACTGTTCGGACCCCATAGGAAACACAGTAGAGTAGAAGAGTGCTCTTTTCTCTAAAGCAGATTGTATTTCTTGTAAGGCGAGCTAGCGTTTGTTTCCCAGACCTAAATGGAGTTGAGTCACATGCAGTTTTTTGTCCTATGAGCAAGAGTTGTTTTCTGGTAAGGAAAGCCACTATTGTGCTCTCATTGCCATACACAGTGCAAATAGCACTCGCGTCTGTTCCCAGCAAGTACAGTGTATTGGACTGAAGAGGAGCTACTGTTCTTGTCAGTCTCCTAAGCAGAGTTGAACTAGATATGGCCCGTGTGTCGAGGAAGCACAGTTCATTTGTTCTGAGCAAGCTCACTGTTCTGGCCCTATAGGAAACACAGTAGAGTAGAAGAGTGCTCTTTTTTCAAAAGCAGAGTGTGTTTCTTGTAAGGTGAGCTAGAGTTTGTTTCCGACTCCTAAATGGAGTTGAGTCACATGCAGTTTTTTGTCCTACGAGCAAGAGTTGTTTTCTGGTAAGACGAGTCACTGTTGTGCTCCAATTGACATACACAGTGCAAATAGCACTCGCGTCTGTTCCCAGCAAGTACAGTGTATCGGACTGAAGAGGAGCTACTGTTCTTGTCAGTTTCCTAAGCAGAGTTGAACTAGATATGGCCCGTTTGTAGGAAGCACAGTTCTTTTGTTCTGAGCAGCTCACTGTTCTGGCCCTATAGGAAACACAGTAGAGTAGAAGAGTTCTCTTTTCTCTAAAGCAGAGTGTGCTTCTTGTAAGGCGAGCTAGCGTTTGTTTCCCAGTCCTAAATGGAGTGGAATCACATGCAGTTTCTGTCCTACGAGCAAGAGTTGTTTTATGGTAAGATTAGTCACTATTGTGCTGCCATTGCCATACACAGGACAAATAGCACTAGCGTCTGTTCGCAGCAAGTACAGTGTATTGGACTGAAGAGGATCTACTGTTCTTGTCAGGTTCCTAAGCAGAATTGAACTAGATATGGCCGGGTGTGTAGGAAGCACAGTTCTTTTGTTCTGAGCAAGCTCACTGTTCGGACCACATAAGAAACACAGTAGATAGAAGAGTGCTCTTTTCTCAAAAGCAGAGTGTGTTTTTTGTAAGGCAAGCTATCGTTTGTTTCCAAGTCCTAAATGGAGTTGAATGACATGCAGTTTCTGGTCCTACGAGCAAGAGTTGTTTTCTGGTAAGGAAAGTCACTATTGCGCTCCCTTTGCCATACACAGTGGAAATAGCACTCGCGTCTGTTCCCAGCAAGTACAGTGTATCAGATTGAAGAGGAGCTACTGTTCTTGTCAGTTTCCTAAGCAGAGTTGAACTAGATATGGTCCATGTATGTAGGAAGCACAGTTCTTTGTTCTGAGCAAGCTCACTGTTTGGACCCCATAGGAAACACAGTAGAGTAGAAGAGTGCTCTTTTCTCAAAAGCAGAGTGTGTTTCTTGTAATGCGAGCTAGCGTTTGTTTCCTAGTCCTAAATGGAGTTGAATCAAATGCATTTTCTGGTCCTACGAGCAAGAGTTGTTTTCTGGTAAGGAAAGTCACTATTGTGCTCCCATTGCCATACACAGGAAAAATAGCACTCGCGTCTGTTCCCAGCAAGTACAGTGTATTGGACTGAATAGGAAATACTGTTCTTGTCAGTTTCCTAAGCAGAGTTGTACTACATATGGTCAGTGTGTGTAGGAAGCACAGTTCTTTTGTTCTGAGCAAGCTCACTGTTTGGACCCCATAGGAAACACAGTAGAGTAGAAGAGTGCTCTTTTCTCAAAAGCAGAGTGTGTTTCTTGTAAGGCGCGCGAACGTTCGTTTCCCAGTCCTAAATGGCGTTGAATCACATGCAGTTTGTGGTCCTACTAGCAAGAGTTGTTTTCTGGTAGGAAAGTCACTATTGTGCTCCCATTGCCATACACAGTGCAAATAGCACTCGCGTCTATTCCCAGCAAGTACAGTGTATCGGACTGAAGAGGAGATACTCTTCTTGTAAGTTTCCTAAGCAGAGTTGAACTAGATATGGCCCGTGTGTGTAGGAAGCACAGTTCTTTTGTTCTGAGCAAGCTCACTGTTCTGGCCCTATAGGAAACACAGTAGAGTAGATGAGTGCTCTTTTCTCTAAAGCAGAATGTGTTTCTTGTAAGGCGAGCTACCGTTTGTTTCCCAGTCCTAAATGGAGTTGAATCACATACAGTTTCTGGTCCTAGGTGCAAGAGTTGTTTTATGGTAAGAAGAGTCACTATTGCGCAGCCATTGTCATACACAGGAAAAATAGCCCTGGCGTCTGTTCCCAGCAAGTACAGTGTATTGGACTGAAGAGGATCTACTGTTCTTGTCAGGTTCCTAAGCAGAATTGAACTAGATATGGCCGTGTGTGCAGGAAGCACAGTTCTTTTGTTCTGAGCAAGCTCACTGTTCGGACCCCATAGGAAACACAGTAGAGTAGAAGAGTGCTCTTTTCTCAAAAGCAGAGTGTGTTTCTTGTAAGGCAAGCTAGTGTTCGTTTCCCAGTCCTAAATGGAGTTGAGTCACATGCAGTTTTTTGTCCTACGAGCAAGTGTTGTTTTCTGGTAAGACGTGTCACTATTGTGCTCCAATTGCCATACACAGTGCAAAGAGCACTCGCGTCTCTTCCCTGCAAGTACAGTGTTTTGGACTGAAGAGGAGCTACTGTTCTTGTCAGTTTCCTAAGCAGAGTTGAACTAGATATGGTCCATGTGTGTAGGAAGCACAGTTCTTTTGTTCTGAGCAAGCTCACTGTTTGGACCCCATAGGAAACACAGTAGAGTAGAAGAGTGCTCTTTTCTCAGAAGCAGAGTGTGTTTCTTGTAAGGCGAGCTAGCATTTGTTTCCCAGTCCTAAATGGCGTTGAATCACATGCATTGTGTGGTCCTATGAGCAAGAGTTGTTTTCTGGTAAGGAAAGCCACTATTGCGCTCTCATTGCCATACACAGTGCAAATAGCACTCGCGTCTGTTCCCAGCAAGTACAGTGTATTGGACTGAAGAGGAGCTACTGTTCTTGTCAGTCTCCTAAGCAGAGTTGAACTAGATATGGCCCGTGTGTTGAGGAAGCACAGTTCATTTGTTCTGAGCAAGCTCTCTGTTCTGGCCCTATAGGAAACACAGTAGAGTAGAAGAGTGCTCTTTTTTCAAAAGCAGAGTGTGTTTCTTGTAAGGTGAGCTAGAGTTTGTTTCCGACTCCTAAATGGAGTTGAGTCACATGCAGTTTTTTGTCCTACGAGCAAGAGTTGTTTTCTGGTAAGACGAGTCACTGTTGTGCTCCAATTGACATACACAGTGCAAATAGCACTCGCGTCTGTTCCCAGCAAGTACAGTGTATCGGACTGAAGAGGAGCTACTGTTCTTGTCAGGTTCCTAAGCAGAGTTGAACTACATATGGCCCGTGTGTAGGAAGCACAGTTCTTTTGTTCTGAGCAGCTCACTGTTCTGGCCCTATAGGAAACACAGTAGAGTAGAAGAGTGCTCTTTTCTCTAAAGCAGAGTGTGCTTCTTGTAAGGCGAGCTAGCGTTTGTTTCCCAGTCCTAAATGGAGTGGAATCACATGCAGTTTCTGTCCTACGAGCAAGAGTTGTTTTATGGTAAGATTAGTCACTATTGTGCTGCCATTGCCATACACAGGACAAATAGCACTGGCGTCTGTTCGCAGCAAGTACAGTGTATTGGACTGAAGAGGATCTACTGTTCTTGTCAGGTTCCTAAGCAGAATTGAACTAGATATGGCTGTGTGCGTAGGAAGCACAGTTCTTTTGTTCTGAGCAAGCTCACTGTTCGGAACACATAGGAAACACAGTAGATAGAAGAGTGCTCTTTTCTCAAAAGCAGAGTGTGTTTTTTGTAAGGGAAGCTATCGTTTGTTTCCAAGTGCTAAATGGAGTTGAATCACATGCAGTTTCTGGTCCTACAAGCAAGAGTTGTTTTCTCGTAAGGAAAGTCACTATTGCGCTCCCTTTGCCATACACAGTGGAAATAGCACTCGCGTCTGTTCCCAGCAAGTACAGTGTATCAGACTGAAGAGGAGCTACTGTTCTTGTCAGTTTCCTAAGCAGAGTTGAACTAGATATGGTCCATGTGTGTAGGAAGCACAGTTCTTTGTTCTGAGCAAGCTCACTGTTTGGACCCCATAGGAAACACAGTAAAGTAGAAGAGTGCTCTTTTCTCAAAAGCAGAGAGTGTTTCATGTAAGGCGAGCTAGCATTTGTTTCCCAGTCCTAAACGGAGTTGAATCACATGCAGTTTCTGGTCCTAAGAGCAAGAGTTGTTTTATGATAAGAATAGTCACTATTGCGCTGCAATTGCCATACCCAGGACAAATAGCACTGGCGTCTGTTCCCAGCAGTAAAGTGTATTGGACTGAAGAGGAGCTACTGTTCTTGTCAGGTTCCTAAGCAGAATTGAACTAGATATGGCTGTGTGTGTAGGAAGCACAGTTCTTTTGTTCTGAGAAAGCTCACTGTTCGGACCCCATAGGAAACACAGTAGAGTAGAAGAGTGCTCTTTTCTCTAAAGCAGAGTGTGTTTCTTGAAAGGCGAGCTAGCGTTTGTTTCCTAGACCTAAATGGAGTTGAGTCACATGCAGTTTTTTTTCCTACGAGCAAGAGTTGTTTTCTGGTAAGACGAGTCACTATTGTGCTCCAATTGCCATACACAGTGCAAATAGCACTCTCGTCTCTTCCCCACAAGTACAGTGTATTGGACTGAAGAGGAGCTACTGTTCTTGTCAGTTTCCTAAGCAGAGTTGAACTAGATATGTTCGATGTGTGTAGGAAGCACAGTTCTTTTGTTCTGAGCAAGCTCACTGTTTGGACACCATAGGAAACACAGTAAAGTAGAAGAGTGCTCTTTTCTTAGAAGCAGAGTGTGTTTCTTGTAAGGCGAGCTAGCATTTGTTTCCCAGTCCTAAATGGCCTTGAATCACATGCAGTGTGTGGTCCTACGAGCAAGAGTTGTTTTCTGGTCAGGAAAGCCACTATTGCGCTCTCATTGCCATACAGAGTGCAAATAGCACTCGCGTCTCTTCCCCGCAAGTACAGTGTATTGGACTGAAGAGGAGCTACTGTTCTTGTCAGTTTCCTAAGCAGAGTTGAACTAGATATGGCACGTGTGTGAAGGAAGCACAGTAACTATGTTCTGAGCAAGCTCACTGTTCTGGCCCTATAGGAAACACAGTAGAGAAGAAGAGTGCTCTTTTCTCTAAAGCAGAGTGTGTTTCATGTAAGGCGAGCTCGCGTTTGTTTCCCAGTCCTAAGTGGAGTTGAGTCACAGGCAGTTTTTGGTCCTACGAGCAAGAGTTGTTTTCTGGTAAGAAGAGTCACTATTGCGCTCCAAATGCCATACACAGTGCAAATAGCACTCGCGTCTGTTCCCAGCAAGCACAGTGTATTGGACTGAATAGGAGCTACTGTTCTTCTCAGTTTCCTAAGCAGAGTTGAACTAGATATGGTCCATGTGTGTAGGAAGCACAGTTCTTTTGTTCTGAGCAAGCTCACTGTTTGGACCCCATAGGAAACACAGTAGAGTAGAACAGTGCTCTTTTCTCAAAAGCAGAGTGTGTTTCTTGTAATGCGAGCTAACGTTTGTTTCCTAGTCCTAAATGGAGTTGAATCAAATGCAGTTTCTGGTCCTACGAGCAAGAGTTGTTTTCTGGTAAGGAAAGTCACTATTGTGCTCCCATTGACATACACTGTGCAAATAGCACTCGCGTCTGTTCCCAGCAAGTACAGTGTATTGGACTGAATAGGAACTACTGTTCTTGTCAGTTTCCTAAGCAGAGTTGAACTACATATGGTCGGTGTGTGTAGGAAGCACAGTTCTTTTGTTCTGAGCAAGCTCACTGTTTGGACCCCATAGGAAACACAGTAGAGTAGAAGAGTGCTCTTTTATCTAAAGCAGAGTGTGTTTCTTGTAAGGCGCGCGAACGTTCGTTTCCCAGTCCTAAATGGCGTTGAATCACATGCAGTTTGTGGTCCTACGAGCAAGAGTTGTTTTCTGGTGGGAAAGTCACTATTGCGCTCCCATTGCCATACACAGTGCAGAGCACTCGTGTCTATTCCCAGCAAGTACAGTGTATCGGACTGAAGAGGAGCTACTCTTCTTGTAAGTTTCCTAAGCAGAGTTGAACTAGATATGGCCCGTGTGTGTAGGAAGCGCAGTTCTTTTGTTCTGAGCAAGCTCACTGTTCGGTCCCCATAGGAAACACAGTAGAGTAGAAGAGTGCTCTTTTCTCAAAAGCAGAGTGTGTTTCATGAAAGGCGAGCTAGCATTTGTTTCCCAGTCCTAAATGGAGTTGAATCACATGCAGTTTCTGGTCCTACGAGCAAGAGTTGTTTTCTGGTAGGAAAGTCACTATTGCGCTCCCATTGCCATACACAGTGCATATAGCACTCCCGACTGTTCCCAGCAAGTACAGTGTTTCGGACTGAAGAGGGGCTACTCTTCTTGTCAGTTTCCTAAGCAGAGTTGAACTAGATATGGCCCGTGTGTGTAGGAAGCACAGTTCTTTTGTTCTGAGCAAGTTCACTGTTCGGACACCATAGGAAACACAGTAGAGTAGAAGAGTGCTCTTTTCTCAAAAGCAGAGTGTGTTTCATGTAAGGCAAGCTAGCATTTGTTTCCCAGTCTTAAATGGAGTTGAATCACATGCAGTTTCTGGTCCTACGAGCACGAGTTGTTTTCTGGTAAGGAGAGTCGCTATTGCGCAACCATTGCCATACACAGTGCAAATAGCACACACGTCTCTTCCCCGCAAGTACTGTGTATTGGTCTGAAGAGGAGCTACTGTTCTTGTCAGTTTCCTAAACAGAGTTGAACTAGATATGGCCCGTGTGTGTAGGAAGCACAGTTCTTTTGTTCTGAGCAAGCTCTCTGTTTGGACCCCATAGGGAACACAGTAGAGTAGAAGAGTGCTCTTTTCTCTAAAGCAGAGTGTGTTTCTTGTAAAGCGAGCTGGAGTTGGTTTCCCAGTCATAAATGGAGTTGAATCACATGCAGTTTATGGTCCTACGAGCAAGAGTTGTTTTCTGGTAAGAAGAGTCACTATTGCGCTGCCATTGCCATACACAGGACAAATAGCACTGGCGTCTGTTCCCAGCAAGTACAGTGTATTGGACTGAAGAGTATGTACTGTTCTTGTCAGTTTACTAAGCAGAGTTGAACTAGATATGGCCGTGTTTGTAGGAATCACAGTTTTTTTGTTCTGAGCAAGCTCACTGTTCCGAACACATAGGAAACACAGTAGAGTAGAAGAGTGCTCTTTTCTCAAAAGCAGAGTGTGTTTCTTGGAAGGGGAGCCAGCGTTTGTTTCCCAGTCCTAAATGGAGTTGAGTCACATGCAGTTTTTTGTCCTATGAGCAAGAGTTGTTTTCTGGTAAGGAAAGTCAATATTGTGCTCTCATTCATATACACAGTGCAAATAGCACTCGCGTCTGTTCCCAGCAAATACAGTGTATTGGTCTGAAGAGGAGCTACTGTTCTTGTCAGGTTCCTAAGCAGAGTTGAACTACATATGGTCCGTGTGTGTAGGAAGCACAGTTCTTTTGTTCTGAGCAAGCTCTCTGTTTGGACCCCATAGGAAACACAGTAGAGTAGAAGAGTGCTCTTTTCTCTAAAGCAGAGTGTGTTTCTTGTAAGTCGAGCTAGCGTTTGTTTCCCAGTCCTAAATGGAGTTGAATCACACGCAGTTTCTGGTCCTACGAGCAAGAGTTGTTTTCTGGTAAGGAAAGTCACTATTGTGCTCTCATTGCCATACACAGTGCACATAGCACTCCCTTGTCATCCCAGCAAGTACAGTGTATTGGACTGAAGAGGAGAGACTCCTCTTCTCAGTTTCCTAAGCAGAGTTGAACTAGATATGGCCCCTGTGTGTAGGAAGCACAGTTCTTTTGTTCTGAGCAAGCTCACTGTTCTGGCCCTATAGGAAACACTGAAGAGTAGAAGAGTGCTCCTTTCTCAAAAGCAGAGTCTGTTTCTTGTAAGGCGAGCTAGCGTTTGTTTCCCAGTCCTAAACAGAGTTGAATCACATGCAGTTTCAGGTCATACGAGCAAGAGTTGTTTTCTGGTAAGGAAAGTCACTATTGTGCTCTCATTGCCATACACAGTGCAAAGAGCACTCGCGTCTGTTCCCAGCAAATACAGTGTATTGGGCTGAAGAGGAGCTACTGTTCTTGTCAGGTTCCTAAGCAGAGTTGAACTAGATATGGCCCGTGTGTGAAGGAAGCAGAGTTATTATGTTCTGAGCAAGCTCACTGTTCTGGCCCTATAGGAAACACAGTAGAGTAGAAGAGTGCTCTTTTCTCTAAAGCAGAGTGTGTTTCTTGTAAGGCGAGCTCGCGTTTGTTTCCCAGTCCTAAATGGAGTTGAGTCACAGGCAGTTTTTGGTCCTACGAGGAAGAGTTGTTTTCTGGTAAGAAGAGTCACTATTGCGCTCCAAATGCAATACACAGTGCAAATAGCACTCGCGTCTGTTCCCAGCAAGCACTGTGTATTGGATTTAATAGGAGCTACTGTTCTTGTCAGTTTCATAAGCAGAGTTGAACTAGATATGGTCCATGTGTGTAGGAAGCAGAGTTCTTTTGTTCTGAGCAAGCTCACTGTTTTGACCCCATAGGAAACACAGTAGAGTAGAAGAGTGCTCTTTTCTCAAAAGCAGAGTGTGTTTCTTGTAAGTCGAGCTAGCGTTTGTTTCCCAGTCCTAAATGGAGTTGAATCACATGCAGTTTCTGGTCCTACGAGCAAGAGTTGTTTTCTGGTAATGAAAGCCACTATTGCGCTCTCATTGCCATACACAGTGCAAATAGCACTCGCATCTGTTCCCAGCAAGTACAGTGCATTGGACTGTAGAGTAGCTACTGTTCTTGTCAGTCTCCTAAGCAGAGTTGAACTAGATATGGCTCGTGTGTCGATTAAGCACAGTTCATTTGTTCTGAGCAAGCTCACTGTTCTTGCCCTATAGGAAACACAGTAGAGTAGAAGAGTGCTCTTTTCTCAAAAACAGATTGTGTTTCTTGTAAGGCGAGCTAGAGTTTGTTTCCCAGTCGTAAATGGAGTTGAGTCACATGCAGTTTTTTGTCCTACGAGCAAGAGTTGTTTTCTGGTAAGACGAGTCACTATTGTGCTCCAATTGCCATACCCAGTGCAAGTAGCACTCGCGTCAGTTCTCAGCAAGTACACTGTATCGGACTGAAGAGGAGCTACTGTTCTTGTCAGTTTCCTAAGCAGAGTTGAACTAGATATGGCCCGTGTGTGTAGGAAGCACAGTTCTTTTGTTCTGAGCAAGCTCACTGTTCGGACCCCATAGGAAACACAGTAGAGTAGAAGAGTGCTCTTTTCTCAAAAGCAGAGTGTGTTTCTTGTAAGGCGAGCTAGCGTTTGTTTCCCAGTCCTAAATGGTGTTGAGTCACATGCAGGTTTTTGTCCTAAGAGCAAGAGTTGTTTTCTGGTAAGACGAGTCACTATTGTGCTCCAATTGCCATACACAGTGCAAGTAGCACTCACGTCTCTTCCCCGCAAGTACTGTGTATTGGTCTGAAGAGGAGCTACTGTTCTTGTCAGTTTCCTAAACAGAGTTGAACTAGATATGGCCCGTGTGTGTAGGAAGCACAGTTCTTTTGTTCTGAGCAAGCTCTCTGTTTGGACCCCATAGGAAACACAGTAGAGTAGAAGAGTGCTCTTTTCTCTAAAGCAGAGTGTGTTTCTTGTAAAGCGAGCTGGAGTTGGTTTCCCAGTCATAAATGGAGTTGAATCACATGCAGTTTATGGTCCTACGAGCAAGAGTTGTTTTCTGGTAAGAAGAGTCACTATTGCGCTGCCATTGCCATACACAGGACAAATAGCACTGGCGTCTGTTCCCAGCAAGTACAGTGTATTGGACTGAAGAGTATGTACTGTTCTTGTCAGTTTACTAAGCAGAGTTGAACTAGATATGGCCGTGTTTGTAGGAATCACAGTTTTTTTGTTCTGAGCAAGCTCACTGTTCCGAACACATAGGAAACACAGTAGAGTAGAAGAGTGCTCTTTTCTCAAAAGCAGAGTGTGTTTCTTGGAAGGGGAGCCAGCGTTTGTTTCCCAGTCCTAAATGGAGTTGAGTCACATGCAGTTTTTTGTCCTATGAGCAAGAGTTGTTTTCTGGTAAGGAAAGTCAATATTGTGCTCTCATTCATATACACAGTGCAAATAGCACTCGCGTCTGTTCCCAGCAAATACAGTGTATTGGTCTGAAGAGGAGCTACTGTTCTTGTCAGGTTCCTAAGCAGAGTTGAACTACATATGGTCCGTGTGTGTAGGAAGCACAGTTCTTTTGTTCTGAGCAAGCTCTCTGTTTGGACCCCATAGGAAACACAGTAGAGTAGAAGAGTGCTCTTTTCTCTAAAGCAGAGTGTGTTTCTTGTAAGTCGAGCTAGCGTTTGTTTCCCAGTCCTAAATGGAGTTGAATCACATGCAGTTTCTGGTCCTACGAGCAAGAGTTGTTTTCTGGTAAGGAAAGTCACTATTGTGCTCTCATTGCCATACACAGTGCACATAGCACTCCCTTGTCATCCCAGCAAGTACAGTGTATTGGACTGAAGAGGAGAGACTCCTCTTCTCAGTTTCCTAAGCAGAGTTGAACTAGATATGGCCCCTGTGTGTAGGAAGCACAGTTCATTTGTTCTGAGCAAGCTCACTGTTCTGGCCCTATAGGAAACACAGTAGAGTAGAAGAGTGCTCTTTTATCTAAAGCAGAGTGTGTTTCTTGAAAGGCGAGCTACCGTTTGTTTCCTAGACCTAAATGGAGTTGAGTCACATGCAGTTTTTTTTCCTACGAGCAAGAGTTGTTTTCTGGTAAGACGAGTCACTATTGTGCTCCAATTGCCATACACAGTGCAAATAGCACTCTCGTCTCTTCCCCGCAAGTACAGTGTATTGGACTGAAGAGGAGCTACTGTTCTTGTCAGTTTCCTAAGCAGAGTTGAACTAGATATGTTCGATGTGTGTAGGAAGCACAGTTCTTTTGTTCTGAGCAAGCTCACTGTTTGGACCCCATAGGAAACACAGTAAAGTAGAAGAGTGCTCTTCTCTTAGAAGCAGAGTGTGTTTCTTGTAAGGCGAGCTAGCATTTGTTTCCCAGTCCTAAATGGCGTTGAATCACATGCAGTGTGTGGTCCTACGAGCAAGAGTTGTTTTCTTGTAAGGCAAGCCACTATTTTGCTCTCATTGCCATACACAGTGCAAATAGCACTCGCGTCTCTTCCCAGCAAGTACAGTGTATTGGACTGAAGAGGAGCTACTGTTCTTGTCAGTTTCCTAAGCAGAGTTGAACTAGATATGGCACGTGTGTGAAGGAAGCACAGTTACTATGTTCTGAGCAAGCTCACTGTTCTGGCCCTATAGGAAACACAGTAGAGAAGAAGAGTGCTCTTTTCTCTAAAGCAGAGTGTGTTTCTTGTAAGGCGAGCTCGCGTTTGTTTCCCAGTCATAAGTGGAGTTGAGTCACAGGCAGTTTTTGGTCCTACGAGCAAGAGTTGTTTTCTGGTAAGAAGAGTCACTATTGCGCTCCAAATGCCATACACAATGCAAATAGCACTCGCGTCTGTTCCCAGCAAGCACAGTGTATTGGACTGAATAGGAGCTACTGTTCTTCTCAGTTTCCTAAGCAGAGTTGAACTAGATATGGTTCATGTGTGTAGGAAGCACAGTTCTTTTGTTCTGAGCAAGCTCACTGTTTGGACCCCATAGGAAACACAGTAGAGTAGAACAGTGCTCTTTTCTCAAAAGCAGAGTGTGTTTCTTGTAATGCGAGCTAGCGTTTGTTTCCTAGTCCTAAATGGAGTTGAATCAAATGAAGTTTCTGGTCCTACGAGCAAGAGTTGTTTTCTGGTAAGGAAAGTCACTATTGTGCTCCCATTGCCATACACAGGAAAAATAGCACTCGCGTCTGTTCCCAGCAAGTACAGTGTATTGGACTGAATAGGAAATACTGTTCTTGTCAGTTTCCTAAGCAGAGTTGAACTACATATGGTCGGTGTGTGTAGGAAGCACAGTTCTTTTGTTCTGAGCAAGCTCACTGTTTGGACCCCATAGGAAACACAGTAGAGTAGAAGAGTGCTCTTTTCTCAAAAGCAGAGTGTGTTTCTTGTAAGGCGCGCGAACGTTCGTTTCCCAGTCCTAAATGGCGTTGAGTCACATGCAGTTTGTGGTCCTACGAGCAAGAGTTGTTTTCTGGTAGGAAAGTCACTATTGCGCTCCCATTGCCATACACAGTGCAAATAGCACTCGCGTCTATTCCCAGCAAGTACAGTGTATCGGACTGAAGAGGAGATACTCTTCTTGTAAGTTTCCTAAGCAGAGTTGAACTAGGTATGGCCCGTGTGTGTAGGAAGCATAGTTCTTTTGTTCTGAGCAAGCTCACTGTTCTGGCCCTATAGGAAACACAGTAGAGTAGATGAGTGCTCTTTTCTCTAAAGCAGAATGTGTTTCTTGTAAGGCAAGCTACCGTTTGTTTCCCAGTCCTAAATGGAGTTGAATCACATACAGTTTCTGGTCCTAGGTGCAAGAGTTGTTTTATGGTAAGAAGAGTCACTATTGCGCAGCCATTGTCATACACAGGACAAATAGCCCTGGCGTCTGTTCCCAGCAAGTACAGTGTATTGGACTGAAGACGATCTACTGTTCTTGTCAGGTTCCTAAGCAGAATTGAACTAGATATGGCTGTGTGTGTAGGAAGCACAGTTCTTTTGTTCTGAGCAAGCTCACTGTTCGGACCCCATAGGAAACACATAGAGTAGAAGAGTGCTCTTTTCTCTAAAGCAGATTTTGTTTCTTGTAAGGCGAGCTAGCGTTTGTTTCCCAGTCCTAAATGGAGTTGAATCACATGCAGTTTCTGGTCCTACGAGCAAGAGTTGTTTAATGATAAGAATCGTCACTATTGTGCTGCCATTGCCATACACAGGACAAATAGCACTGGCGTCTGTTCCCAGCAGTACAGTGTATTGGACTGAAGAGGAGCTACTGTTCTTGTCAGTTTCCTAAGCAGAATTGAACTAGATATGGCTGTGTGTGTAGGAAGCACAGTTCTTTTGTTCTGAGCAAGCTCACTGTTCGGACCCCATAGGAAACACAGTAGAGTAGAAGAGTGCTCTTTTCTCTAAAGCAGATTGTATTTCTTGTAAGGCGAGCTAGCGTTTGTTTCCCAGACCTAAATGGAGTTGAGTCACATGCAGTTTTTTGTCCTATGAGCAAGAGTTGTTTTCTGGTAAGGAAAGCCACTATTGTGCTCTCATTGCCATACACAGTGCAAATAGCACTCGCGTCTGTTCCCAGCAAGTACAGTGTATTGGACTGAAGAGGAGCTACTGTTCTTGTCAGTCTCCTAAGCAGAGTTGAACTAGATATGGCCCGTGTGTCGAGGAAGCACAGTTCATTTGTTCTGAGCAAGCTCACTGTTCTGGCCCTATAGGAAACACAGTAGAGTAGAAGAGTGCTCTTTTTTCAAAAGCAGAGTGTGTTTCTTGTAAGGTGAGCTAGAGTTTGTTTCCGACTCCTAAATGGAGTTGAGTCACATGCAGTTTTTTGTCCTACGAGCAAGAGTTGTTTTCTGGTAAGACGAGTCACTGTTGTGCTCCAATTGACATACACAGTGCAAATAGCACTCGCGTCTGTTCCCAGCAAGTACAATGTATCGGACTGAAGAGGAGCTACTGTTCTTGTCAGTTTCCTAAGCAGAGTTGAACTAGATATGGCCCGTTTGTAGGAAGCACAGTTCTTTTGTTCTGAGCAGCTCACTGTTCTGGCCCTATAGGAAACACAGTAGAGTAGAAGAGTTCTCTTTTCTCTAAAGCAGAGTGTGCTTCTTGTAAGGCGAGCTAGCGTTTGTTTCCCAGTCCTAAATGGAGTGGAATCACATGCAGTTTCTGTCCTACGAGCAAGAGTTGTTTTATGGTAAGATTAGTCACTATTGTGCTGCCATTGCCATACACAGGACAAATAGCACTAGCGTCTGTTCGCAGCAAGTACAGTGTATTGGACTGAAGAGGATCTACTGTTCTTGTCAGGTTCCTAAGCAGAATTGAACTAGATATGGCCGGGTGTGTAGGAAGCACAGTTCTTTTGTTCTGAGCAAGCTCACTGTTCGGACCACATAAGAAACACAGTAGATAGAAGAGTGCTCTTTTCTCAAAAGCAGAGTGTGTTTTTTGTAAGGCAAGCTATCGTTTGTTTCCAAGTCCTAAATGGAGTTGAATGACATGCAGTTTCTGGTCCTACGAGCAAGAGTTGTTTTCTGGTAAGGAAAGTCACTATTGCGCTCCCTTTGCCATACACAGTGGAAATAGCACTCGCGTCTGTTCCCAGCAAGTACAGTGTATCAGATTGAAGAGGAGCTACTGTTCTTGTCAGTTTCCTAAGCAGAGTTGAACTAGATATGGTCCATGTGTGTAGGAAGCACAGTTCTTTGTTCTGAGCAAGCTCACTGTTTGGACCCCATAGGAAACACAGTAGAGTAGAAGAGTGCTCTTTTCTCAAAAGCAGAGTGTGTTTCTTGTAATGCGAGCTAGCGTTTGTTTCCTAGTCCTAAATGGAGTTGAATCAAATGCATTTTCTGGTCCTACGAGCAAGAGTTGTTTTCTGGTAAGGAAAGTCACTATTGTGCTCCCATTGCCATACACAGGAAAAATAGCACTCGCGTCTGTTCCCAGCAAGTACAGTGTATTGGACTGAATAGGAAATACTGTTCTTGTCAGTTTCCTAAGCAGAGTTGTACTACATATGGTCAGTGTGTGTAGGAAGCACAGTTCTTTTGTTCTGAGCAAGCTCACTGTTTGGACCCCATAGGAAACACAGTAGAGTAGAAGAGTGCTCTTTTCTCAAAAGCAGAGTGTGTTTCTTGTAAGGCGCGCGAACGTTCGTTTCCCAGTCCTAAATGGCGTTGAATCACATGCAGTTTGTGGTCCTACTAGCAAGAGTTGTTTTCTGGTAGGAAAGTCACTATTGTGCTCCCATTGCCATACACAGTGCAAATAGCACTCGCGTCTATTCCCAGCAAGTACAGTGTATCGGACTGAAGAGGAGATACTCTTCTTGTAAGTTTCCTAAGCAGAGTTGAACTAGATATGGCCCGTGTGTGTAGGAAGCACAGTTCTTTTGTTCTGAGCAAGCTCACTGTTCTGGCCCTATAGGAAACACAGTAGAGTAGATGAGTGCTCTTTTCTCTAAAGCAGAATGTGTTTCTTGTAAGGCGAGCTACCGTTTGTTTCCCAGTCCTAAATGGAGTTGAATCACATACAGTTTCTGGTCCTAGGTGCAAGAGTTGTTTTATGGTAAGAAGAGTCACTATTGCGCAGCCATTGTCATACACAGGAAAAATAGCCCTGGCGTCTGTTCCCAGCAAGTACAGTGTATTGGACTGAAGAGGATCTACTGTTCTTGTCAGGTTCCTAAGCAGAATTGAACTAGATATGGCCGTGTGTGCAGGAAGCACAGTTCTTTTGTTCTGAGCAAGCTCACTGTTCGGACCCCATAGGAAACACAGTAGAGTAGAAGAGTGCTCTTTTCTCAAAAGCAGAGTGTGTTTCTTGTAAGGCAAGCTAGTGTTCGTTTCCCAGTCCTAAATGGAGTTGAGTCACATGCAGTTTTTTGTCCTACGAGCAAGTGTTGTTTTCTGGTAAGACGTGTCACTATTGTGCTCCAATTGCCATACACAGTGCAAAGAGCACTCGCGTCTCTTCCCTGCAAGTACAGTGTTTTGGACTGAAGAGGAGCTACTGTTCTTGTCAGTTTCCTAAGCAGAGTTGAACTAGATATGGTCCATGTGTGTAGGAAGCACAGTTCTTTTGTTCTGAGCAAGCTCACTGTTTGGACCCCATAGGAAACACAGTAGAGTAGAAGAGTGCTCTTTTCTCAGAAGCAGAGTGTGTTTCTTGTAAGGCGAGCTAGCATTTGTTTCCCAGTCCTAAATGGCGTTGAATCACATGCATTGTGTGGTCCTATGAGCAAGAGTTGTTTTCTGGTAAGGAAAGCCACTATTGCACTCTCATTGCAATACACAGTGCAAATAGCACTCGCGTCTGTTCCCAGCAAGTACAGTGTATTGGACTGAAGAGGAGCTACTGTTCTTGTCAGTCTCCTAAGCAGAGTTGAACTAGATATGGCCCGTGTGTTGAGGAAGCACAGTTCATTTGTTCTGAGCAAGCTCTCTGTTCTGGCCCTATAGGAAACACAGTAGAGTAGAAGAGTGCTCTTTTTTCAAAAGCAGAGTGTGTTTCTTGTAAGGTGAGCTAGAGTTTGTTTCCGACTCCTAAATGGAGTTGAGTCACATGCAGTTTTTTGTCCTACGAGCAAGAGTTGTTTTCTGGTAAGACGAGTCACTGTTGTGCTCCAATTGACATACACAGTGCAAATAGCACTCGCGTCTGTTCCCAGCAAGTACAGTGTATCGGACTGAAGAGGAGCTACTGTTCTTGTCAGTTTCCTAAGCAGAGTTGAACTAGATATGGCCCGTGTGTAGGAAGCACAGTTCTTTTGTTCTGAGCAGCTCACTGTTCTGGCCCTATAGGAAACACAGTAGAGTAGAAGAGTGCTCTTTTCTCTAAAGCAGAGTGTGCTTCTTGTAAGGCGAGCTAGCGTTTGTTTCCCAGTCCTAAATGGAGTGGAATCACATGCAGTTTCTGTCCTACGAGCAAGAGTTGTTTTATGGTAAGATTAGTCACTATTGTGCTGCCATTGCCATACACAGGACAAATAGCACTGGCGTCTGTTCGCAGCAAGTACAGTGTATTGGACTGAAGAGGATCTACTGTTCTTGTCAGGTTCCTAAGCAGAATTGAACTAGATATGGCTGTGTGCGTAGGAAGCACAGTTCTTTTGTTCTGAGCAAGCTCACTGTTCGGAACACATAGGAAACACAGTAGATAGAAGAGTGCTCTTTTCTCAAAAGCAGAGTGTGTTTTTTGTAAGGGAAGCTATCGTTTGTTTCCAAGTGCTAAATGGAGTTGAATCACATGCAGTTTCTGGTCCTACGAGCAAGAGTTGTTTTCTCGTAAGGAAAGTCACTATTGCGCTCCCTTTGCCATACACAGTGGAAATAGCACTCGCGTCTGTTCCCAGCAAGTACAGTGTATCAGACTGAAGAGGAGCTACTGTTCTTGTCAGTTTCCTAAGCAGAGTTGAACTAGATATGGTCCATGTGTGTAGGAAGCACAGTTCTTTGTTCTGAGCAAGCTCACTGTTTGGACCCCATAGGAAACACAGTAAAGTAGAAGAGTGCTCTTTTCTCAAAAGCAGAGAGTGTTTCATGTAAGGCGAGCTAGCATTTGTTTCCCAGTCCTAAACGGAGTTGAATCACATGCAGTTTCTGGTCCTAAGAGCAAGAGTTGTTTTATGATAAGAATAGTCACTATTGCACTGCAATTGCCATACCCAGGACAAATAGCACTGGCGTCTGTTCCCAGCAGTAAAGTGTATTGGACTGAAGAGGAGCTACTGTTCTTGTCAGGTTCCTAAGCAGGATTGAACTAGATATGGCTGTGTGTGTAGGAAGCACAGTTCTTTTGTTCTGAGAAAGCTCACTGTTCGGACCCCATAGGAAACACAGTAGAGTAGAAGAGTGCTCTTTTCTCTAAAGAAGAGTGTGTTTCTTGAAAGGCGAGCTAGCGTTTGTTTCCTAGACCTAAATGGAGTTGAGTCACATGCAGTTTTTTTTCCTACGAGCAAGAGTTGTTTTCTGGTAAGACGAGTCACTATTGTGCTCCAATTGCCATACACAGTGCAAATAGCACTCTCGTCTCTTCCCCACAAGTACAGTGTATTGGACTGAAGAGGAGCTACTGTTCTTGTCAGTTTCCTAAGCAGAGTTGAACTAGATATGTTCGATGTGTGTAGGAAGCACAGTTCTTTTGTTCTGAGCAAGCTCACTGTTTGGACACCATAGGAAACACAGTAAAGTAGAAGAGTGCTCTTTTCTTAGAAGCAGAGTGTGTTTCTTGTAAGGCGAGCTAGCATTTGTTTCCCAGTCCTAAATGGCCTTGAATCACATGCAGTGTGTGGTCCTACGAGCAAGAGTTGTTTTCTGGTCAGGAAAGCCACTATTGCGCTCTCATTGCCATACAGAGTGCAAATAGCACTCGCGTCTCTTCCCCGCAAGTACAGTGTATTGGACTGAAGAGGAGCTACTGTTCTTGTCAGTTTCCTAAGCAGAGTTGAACTAGATATGGCACGTGTGTGAAGGAAGCACAGTAACTATGTTCTGAGCAAGCTCACTGTTCTGGCCCTATAGGAAACACAGTAGAGAAGAAGAGTGCTCTTTTCTCTAAAGCAGAGTGTGTTTCATGTAAGGCGAGCTCGCGTTTGTTTCCCAGTCCTAAGTGGAGTTGAGTCACAGGCAGTTTTTGGTCCTACGAGCAAGAGTTGTTTTCTGGTAAGAAGAGTCACTATTGCGCTCCAAATGCCATACACAGTGCAAATAGCACTCGCGTCTGTTCCCAGCAAGCACAGTGTATTGGACTGAATAGGAGCTACTGTTCTTCTCAGTTTCCTAAGCAGAGTTGAACTAGATATGGTCCATGTGTGTAGGAAGCACAGTTCTTTTGTTCTGAGCAAGCTCACTGTTTGGACCCCATAGGAAACACAGTAGAGTAGAACAGTGCTCTTTTCTCAAAAGCAGAGTGTGTTTCTTGTAATGCGAGCTAACGTTTGTTTCCTAGTCCTAAATGGAGTTGAATCAAATGCAGTTTCTGGTCCTACGAGCAAGAGTTGTTTTCTGGTAAGGAAAGTCACTATTGTGCTCCCATTGACATACACTGTGCAAATAGCACTCGCGTCTGTTCCCAGCAAGTACAGTGTATCGGACTGAAGAGGAGCTACTCTTCTTGTAAGTTTCCTAAGCAGAGTTGAACTAGATATGGCCCGTGTGTGTAGGAAGCGCAGTTCTTTTGTTCTGAGCAAGCTCACTGTTCGGACCCCATAGGAAACACAGTAGAGTAGAAGAGTGCTCTTTTCTCAAAAGCAGAGTGTGTTTCATGAAAGGCGAGCTAGCATTTGTTTCCCAGTCCTAAATGGAGTTGAATCACATGCAGTTTCTGGTCCTACGAGCAAGAGTTGTTTTCTGGTAGGAAAGTCACTATTGCGCTCCCATTGCCATACACAGTGCATATAGCACTCCCGACTGTTCCCAGCAAGTACAGTGTTTTGGACTGAAGAGGGGCTACTCTTCTTGTCAGTTTCCTAAGCAGAGTTGAACTAGATATGGCCCGTGTGTGTAGGAAGCACAGTTCTTTTGTTCTGAGCAAGTTCACTGTTCGGACACCATAGGAAACACAGTAGAGTAGAAGAGTGCTCTTTTCTCAAAAGCAGAGTGTGTTTCATGTAAGGCAAGCTAGCATTTGTTTCCCAGTCTTAAATGGAGTTGAATCACATGCAGTTTCTGGTCCTACGAGCACGAGTTGTTTTCTGGTAAGGAGAGTCGCTATTGCGCAACCATTGCCATACACAGTGCAAATAGCACACACGTCTCTTCCCCG
Source organism: Peromyscus eremicus (assembly GCF_949786415.1). Taxonomy (NCBI): domain Eukaryota; kingdom Metazoa; phylum Chordata; class Mammalia; order Rodentia; family Cricetidae; genus Peromyscus; species Peromyscus eremicus. The sequence continues at coordinate 508,545 of NW_026734371.1, forward strand.
CAAGTACTGTGTATTGGTCTGAAGAGGAGCTACTGTTCTTGTCAGTTTCCTAAACAGAGTTGAACTAGATATGGCCCGTGTGTGTAGGAAGTACAGTTCTTTTGTTCTGAGCAAGCTCTCTGTTTGGACCCCATAGGAAACACAGTAGAGTAGAAGAGTGCTCTTTTCTCTAAAGCAGAGTGTGTTTCTTGTAAAGCGAGCTGGAGTTGGTTTCCCAGTCATAAATGGAGTTGAATCACATGCAGTTTATGGTCCTACGAGCAAGAGTTGTTTTCTGGTAAGAAGAGTCACTATTGCGCTGCCATTGCCATACACAGGACAAATAGCACTGGCGTCTGTTCCCAGCAAGTACAGTGTATTGGACTGAAGAGTATGTACTGTTCTTGTCAGTTTACTAAGCAGAGTTGAACTAGATATGGCCGTGTTTGTAGGAATCACAGTTTTTTTGTTCTGAGCAAGCTCACTGTTCCGAACACATAGGAAACACAGTAGAGTAGAAGAGTGCTCTTTTCTCAAAAGCAGAGTGTGTTTCTTGGAAGGGGAGCCAGCGTTTGTTTCCCAGTCCTAAATGGAGTTGAGTCACATGCAGTTTTTTGTCCTATGAGCAAGAGTTGTTTTCTGGTAAGGAAAGTCAATATTGTGCTCTCATTCATATACACAGTGCAAATAGCACTCGCGTCTGTTCCCAGCAAATACAGTGTATTGGTCTGAAGAGGAGCTACTGTTCTTGTCAGGTTCCTAAGCAGAGTTGAACTACATATGGTCCGTGTGTGTAGGAAGCACAGTTCTTTTGTTCTGAGCAAGCTCTCTGTTTGGACCCCATAGGAAACACAGTAGAGTAGAAGAGTGCTCTTTTCTCTAAAGCAGAGTGTGTTTCTTGTAAGTCGAGCTAGCGTTTGTTTCCCAGTCCTAAATGGAGTTGAATCACATGCAGTTTCTGGTCCTACGAGCAAGAGTTGTTTTCTGGTAAGGAAAGTCACTATTGTGCTCTCATTGCCATACACAGTGCACATAGCACTCCCTTGTCATCCCAGCAAGTACAGTGTATTGGACTGAAGAGGAGAGACTCCTCTTCTCAGTTTCCTAAGCAGAGTTGAACTAGATATGGCCCCTGTGTGTAGGAAGCACAGTTCTTTTGTTCTGAGCAAGCTCACTGTTCTGGCCCTATAGGAAACACTGAAGAGTAGAAGAGTGCTCCTTTCTCAAAAGCAGAGTCTGTTTCTTGTAAGGCGAGCTAGCGTTTGTTTCCCAGTCCTAAACAGAGTTGAATCACATGCAGTTTCAGGTCATACGAGCAAGAGTTGTTTTCTGGTAAGGAAAGTCACTATTGTGCTCTCATTGCCATACACAGTGCAAAGAGCACTCGCGTCTGTTCCCAGCAAATACAGTGTATTGGGCTGAAGAGGAGCTACTGTTCTTGTCAGGTTCCTAAGCAGAGTTGAACTAGATATGGCCCGTGTGTGAAGGAAGCAGAGTTATTATGTTCTGAGCAAGCTCACTGTTCTGGCCCTATAGGAAACACAGTAGAGTAGAAGAGTGCTCTTTTCTCTAAAGCAGAGTGTGTTTCTTGTAAGGCGAGCTCGCGTTTGTTTCCCAGTCCTAAATGGAGTTGAGTCACAGGCAGTTTTTGGTCCTACGAGGAAGAGTTGTTTTCTGGTAAGAAGAGTCACTATTGCGCTCCAAATGCAATACACAGTGCAAATAGCACTCGCGTCTGTTCCCAGCAAGCACTGTGTATTGGATTTAATAGGAGCTACTGTTCTTGTCAGTTTCATAAGCAGAGTTGAACTAGATATGGTCCATGTGTGTAGGAAGCAGAGTTCTTTTGTTCTGAGCAAGCTCACTGTTTTGACCCCATAGGAAACACAGTAGAGTAGAAGAGTGCTCTTTTCTCAAAAGCAGAGTGTGTTTCTTGTAAGTCGAGCTAGCGTTTGTTTCCCAGTCCTAAATGGAGTTGAATCACATGCAGTTTCTGGTCCTACGAGCAAGAGTTGTTTTCTGGTAATGAAAGCCACTATTGCGCTCTCATTGCCATACACAGTGCAAATAGCACTCGCATCTGTTCCCAGCAAGTACAGTGCATTGGACTGTAGAGTAGCTACTGTTCTTGTCAGTCTCCTAAGCAGAGTTGAACTAGATATGGCTCGTGTGTCGATTAAGCACAGTTCATTTGTTCTGAGCAAGCTCACTGTTCTTGCCCTATAGGAAACACAGTAGAGTAGAAGAGTGCTCTTTTCTCAAAAACAGATTGTGTTTCTTGTAAGGCGAGCTAGAGTTTGTTTCCCAGTCGTAAATGGAGTTGAGTCACATGCAGTTTTTTGTCCTACGAGCAAGAGTTGTTTTCTGGTAAGACGAGTCACTATTGTGCTCCAATTGCCATACCCAGTGCAAGTAGCACTCGCGTCAGTTCTCAGCAAGTACACTGTATCGGACTGAAGAGGAGCTACTGTTCTTGTCAGTTTCCTAAGCAGAGTTGAACTAGATATGGCCCGTGTGTGTAGGAAGCACAGTTCTTTTGTTCTGAGCAAGCTCACTGTTCGGACCCCATAGGAAACACAGTAGAGTAGAAGAGTGCTCTTTTCTCAAAAGCAGAGTGTGTTTCTTGTAAGGCGAGCTAGCGTTTGTTTCCCAGTCCTAAATGGTGTTGAGTCACATGCAGGTTTTTGTCCTAAGAGCAAGAGTTGTTTTCTGGTAAGACGAGTCACTATTGTGCTCCAATTGCCATACACAGTGCAAGTAGCACTCACGTCTCTTCCCCGCAAGTACTGTGTATTGGTCTGAAGAGGAGCTACTGTTCTTGTCAGTTTCCTAAACAGAGTTGAACGAGATATGGCCCGTGTGTGTAGGAAGCACAGTCCTTTTGTTCTGAGCAAGCTCTCTGTTTGGACCCCATAGGAAACACAGTAGAGTAGAAGAGTGCTCTTTTCTCTAAAGCAGAGTGTGTTTCTTGTAAAGCTAGCTGGAGTTGGTTTCCCAGTCATAAATGGAGTTGAATCACATGCAGTTTATGTTCCTACGAGCAAGAGGTGTTTTCTGGTAAGAAGAGTCACTATTGCGCTGCCATTGCCATACACAGGACAAATAGCACTGGCGTCTGTTCCCAGCAAGTACAGTGTATTGGACTGAAGAGTATGTACTGTTCTTGTCAGTTTACTAAGCAGAGTTGAACTAGATATGGCCGTGTTTGTAGGAATCACAGTTTTTTTGTTCTGAGCAAGCTCACTGTTCCGAACACATAGGAAACACAGTAGAGTAGAAGAGTGCTCTTTTCTCAAAAGCAGAGTGTGTTTCTTGGAAGGGGAGCCAGCTTTTGTTTCCCAGTCCTAAATAGAGTTGAGTCACATGCAGTTTTTTGTCCTATGAGCAAGAGTTGTTTTCTGGTAAGGAAAGTCAATATTGTGCTCTCATTCATATACACAGTGCAAATAGCACTCGCGTCTGTTCCCAGCAAATACAGTGTATTGGTCTGAAGAGGAGCTACTGTTCTTGTCAGGTTCCTAAGCAGAGTTGAACTACATATGGTCCGTGTGTGTAGGAAGCACAGTTCTTTTGTTCTGAGCAAGCTCTCTGTTTGGACCCCATAGGAAACACAGTAGAGTAGAAGAGTGCTCTTTTCTCTAAAGCAGAGTGTGTTTCTTGTAAGTCGAGCTAGCGTTTGTTTCCCAGTCCTAAATGGAGTTGAATCACATGCAGTTTCTGGTCCTACGAGCAAGAGTTGTTTTCTGGTAAGGAAAGTCACTATTGTGCTCTCATTGCCATACACAGTGCACATAGCACTCCCTTGTCATCCCAGCAAGTACAGTGTATTGGACTGAAGAGGAGAGACTCCTCTTCTCAGTTTCCTAAGCAGAGTTGAACTAGATATGGCCCCTGTGTGTAGGAAGCACAGTTCTTTTGTTCTGAGCAAGCTCACTGTTCTGGCCCTATAGGAAACACTGAAGAGTAGAAGAGCGCTCCTTTCTCAAAAGCAGAGTGTGTTTCTTGTAAGTCGAGATAGAGTTTGTTTCCCAGTCCTAAATGGAGTTGAGTCACATGCAGTTTTTGTCCTACGAGGAAGAGTTGTTTTCTGGTAAGACGAGTCACTATTGTGCTCCAAATTGCCATACACAGTGCAAATAGCACTCGCGTCTGTTCTCAGCAAGTACAGTGTATCGGTCTGAAGAGGAGCTACTGTTCTTGTCAGTTTCCTAAGCAGAGTTGAACTAGATATGTCCCGTGTGTGTAGGAAGCACAGTTCTTATGTTCTGAGCAAGCTCACTGTTCTGACCCTATAGGAAACACAGTAGAGTAGAAGAGTGCTCTTTTATCTAAAGCAGAGTGTTTTTTTTCGTAAGGCGAGCTCGCGTTTGTTTCCCAGTCCTAAATGGAGTTGAATCACATGCAGTTTTTGGTCCTACGAGCAAGAGTTGTTTTATGGTAAGAAGAGTCACTATTGCGCTCCAAATGCCATACACAGTGCAAATAGCACTCGCGTCTGTTCCCAGCAAGTACAGTGTATTGGACTGAAGAGGAGCTACTGTTCTTGTCAGTTTCCTAAGCAGAGTTGAACTAGATATGGTCCATGTGTGTAGGAAGCACAGTTCTTTTGTTCTGAGCAAGCTCACTCTTTGGACCCCATAGGAAACACAGTAGAGTAGAAGAGTGCTCTTTTTTCAAAAGCAGAGTGTGTTTCTTGTAAGGTGAGCTAGAGTTTGTTTCCGACTCCTAAATGGAGTTGAGTCACATGCAGTTTTTTGTCCTACGAGCAAGAGTTGTTTTCTGGTAAGACGAGTCACTGTTGTGCTCCAATTGACATACACAGTGCAAATAGCACTCGCGTCTGTTCCCAGCAAGTACAGTGTATCGGACTGAAGAGGAGCTACTGTTCTTGTCAGTTTCCTAAGCAGAGTTGAACTAGATATGGCCCGTGTGTAGGAAGCACAGTTCTTTTGTTCTGAGCAGCTCACTGTTCTGGCCCTATAGGAAACACAGTAGAGTAGAAGAGTGCTCTTTTCTCTAAAGCAGAGTGTGCTTCTTGTAAGGCGAGCTAGCGTTTGTTTCCCAGTCCTAAATGGAGTGGAATCACATGCAGTTTCTGTCCTACGAGCAAGAGTTGTTTTATGGTAAGATTAGTCACTATTGTGCTGCCATTGCCATACACAGGACAAATAGCACTGGCGTCTGTTCGCAGCAAGTACAGTGTATTGGACTGAAGAGGATCTACTGTTCTTGTCAGGTTCCTAAGCAGAATTGAACTAGATATGGCTGTGTGTGTAGGAAGCACAGTTCTTTTGTTCTGAGCAAGCTCACTGTTCGGAACACATAGGAAACACAGTAGATAGAAGAGTGCTCTTTTCTCAAAAGCAGAGTGTGTTTTTTGTAAGGGAAGCTATCGTTTGTTTCCAAGTGCTAAATGGAGTTGAATCACATGCAGTTTCTGGTCCTACGAGCAAGAGTTGTTTTCTCGTAAGGAAAGTCACTATTGCGCTCCCTTTGCCATACACAGTGGAAATAGCACTCGCGTCTGTTCCCAGCAAGTACAGTGTATCAGACTGAAGAGGAGCTACTGTTCTTGTCAGTTTCCTAAGCAGAGTTGAACTAGATATGGTCCATGTGTGTAGGAAGCACAGTTCTTTGTTCTGAGCAAGCTCACTGTTTGGACCCCATAGGAAACACAGTAAAGTAGAAGAGTGCTCTTTTCTCAAAAGCAGAGAGTGTTTCATGTAAGGCGAGCTAGCATTTGTTTCCCAGTCCTAAACGGAGTTGAATCACATGCAGTTTCTGGTCCTAAGAGCAAGAGTTGTTTTATGATAAGAATAGTCACTATTGCGCTGCAATTGCCATACCCAGGACAAATAGCACTGGCGTCTGTTCCCAGCAGTAAAGTGTATTGGACTGAAGAGGAGCTACTGTTCTTGTCAGGTTCCTAAGCAGAATTGAACTAGATATGGCCCTGTGTGTAGGAAGCACAGTTTTTTTGTTCTGAGCAAGCTCACTGTTCGGACCACATAGGAAACACAGTAGAGTAGAAGAGTGCTCTTTTCTCAAAAGCAGAGTGTGTTTCTTGTATGGCGAGCTAGCATTTGTTTCCCAGTCCTAAATGGAGTTGAATCCAATGCAGTTTGTGGTCCTACGAGCAAGAGTTGTTTTCTGGAAAGGAAAGTCACTATTGCGCTCCCATTGCCATACACAGTGCAAATAGCCCTCCCGTCTGTTCCCAGTAAGTACAGTGTATTGGACTGAAGAGGAGAGACTGCTCTTCTCAGTTTCCCTAGCAGAGTTGAACTAGATATGGCCCGTGTATGTAGGAAACACAGTTCTTTTGTTCTAAGTAAGCTCATTGTTCTGGCCCTATAGGAAACACAATTGAGTAGAAGAGTGCTCTTTTCTCAAAAGCAGAGTGTGTTTCTTGTAATGCGAGATAGAGTTTGTTTCCCAGTCCTAAATGGAGTTGAGTCACATGCAGTTTTTTGTCCTAGGAGCAAGAGTTGTTTTCTGGTAAGACGAGTCACTATTGTGCCCCATTGCCATTCATAGTGTAAATAGCACTCGCGTCTGTTCTCAGCAAGTAAAGTGTATCGGACTGAAGAGGAGCTACTGTTCTTGTCAGTTTCCTAAGCAGAGTTGAACTACATATGGTTCATATGTGTAGGAAGCACAGTTCTTTTGTTCTGAGCAAGCTCACTGTTTGGACCCCATAAGAAACACAGTAGAGTAGAAAGTGCTCTTTTCTCTAAAGCAGAGTGTGTTTCTTGTAAGGCGAGCTAGCGTTTCTTTCCCAGTCTGAAATGGAGTTGAATCACATGCAGTTTCTGGTCCTACGAGCAAGAGTTGTTTTCTGGTAAGGGAAGTCACTATTGTGCTCCAATTGCCCTACACAGTGCAAATACCACTCGCGTCTGTTCCCAGCAAGTACAGTGTATTGGACTGAAGAGGATCTACTGTTCTTGTCAGTTTCCTAAGCAGTGTTGAACTAGATATGGCCGTTTGTGTAGGAATCACAGTTCTTTTGTTCTGAGCAAGATCACTGTTCGGACCCCACAGAAAACACAGTAGAGTAGAAGAGTTCTCTTTTCTCAAAAGCAGTATGTGTTTCATGTGATGCGAGCTAGCATTTGTTGCCCAGTCCTAAATGGAGTTGAATCACATGCAGTTTCTGATCCTACAAGCAAGAGTTGTTTTTTGGTAAAAATAGTCACTATTGCGCTGCCATTGCCATACACAGGACAGATAGCACTGGCGTCTGTTCCCAGCAAGTACGGTGTATTGGACTGAAGAGGATCTACTGTTCTTGTCAGGTTCCTAAGCAGAATTGAACTAGATATGGCCGTGTGTGTAGGAAGCATAGTTCTTTTGTTCAGAGCAAGCTCACTGTTCGGACCCTATAGGAAACACAGTAGACTAGGAGAGTGCTCTTTTCTCAAAAGCAGAGTGTGTTTCTTGTACGGCAAGCTAGCGTTTGTTTCCCAGTTTTAAATGGAGTTGAATCACATGCAGTTTCTGGTCCTACGAGCAAGAGTTTATTTCTGGTAAGGAAAGTCACTATTGTGCTCCCATTACCATACACAGGGCAAATAGCACTGGCGTTTGTTCCCAGCATGTACAGTGCATTGGACTGAAGAGGTTCCACTGTTCTTGTCAGTTTCCTAAGCAGAGTTGAACTAGATATGGCCCGTGTGTGTAGGAAGCACAGTTCTTTTGTTCTGAGCAAGCTCACTGTTCTGGCCCTATAGGAAACACAGTAGAGTAGAAGAGTGCTCTTTTCTCAAAAGCAGAGTGTGTTTCTTGTAAGGCTAGCTAGTGTTTGTTTCCCAGTCCTAAAGGGAGTTGAGTCACATGCAGTTTTTGGTCCTACGAGCAAGAGTAGTTTTCTTGTAAGAACAGTCACAATTGGGCTCCCATTGCCATACACAGTACAAATAGCACTGGCGTCTGTTCCCAGCATGTACAGTGTATTGGACTGAAAAGGAAGTATTGTTCTTGTCAGTTTCCTAAGCAGAGTTGAACTAGATATGGCCGTGTATGTAGGAAGCACAGTTCTTTTGTTCTGAGCAAGCTCTCTGCTCTGGCCCTATAGGAAACACAGTAGAGTAGAAGAGTGCTCTTTTCTCAAAAGCAGAGTGTGTTTCTTGTAAGTCGAGCTAGCGTTTGTTTCCCAGTCCTAAATGGAGTTGAGTCACATGCAGGTTTTTGTCCTAAGAGCAAGAGTTGTTTTCTGGTAAGACGAGTCACTATTGTGCTCCAATTTCCATACACAGTGCAAATAGCACTCGCGTCTCTTCCCCGCAAGTACTGTGTATTGGACTGAAGAGGAGCTACTGTTCTTGTCAGTTTCCTAAACAGAGTTGAACTAGATATGGCCCGTGTGTGTAGGAAGGACAGTTCTTTTGTTCTGAGCAAGCTCACTGTTCGGACCCCATAGGAAACACAGAAGAGTAGAAGAGTGCTCTTTTATCTAAAGCAGAGTGTTTTTTTTTAAGGCGAGCTCGCGTTTGTTTCCCAGTCCTAAATGGAGTTGAATCACATGCAGTTTCTGGTCCTACGAGCAAGAGTTGTTTAATGATAAGAATCGTCACTATTGTGCTGCCATTGCCATACACAGGACAAATAGCACTGGCGTCTGTTCCCAGCAGTACAGTGTATTGGACTGAAGAGGAGCTACTGTTCTTGTCAGTTTCCTAAGCAGAATTGAACTAGATATGGCTGTGTGTGTAGGAAGCACAGTTCTTTTGTTCTGAGCAAGCTCACTGTTCGGACCCCATAGGAAACACAGTAGAGTAGAAGAGTGCTCTTTTCTCTAAAGCAGATTGTATTTCTTGTAAGGCAAGCTAGTGTTCGTTTCCCAGTCCTAAATGGAGTTGAGTCACATGCAGTTTTTTGTCCTACGAGCAAGTGTTGTTTTCTGGTAAGACGAGTCACTATTGTGCTCCAATTGCCATACACAGTGCAAAGAGCACTCGCATCTCTTCCCTGCAAGTACAGTGTTTTGGACTGAAGAGGAGCTACTGTTCTTGTCAGTTTCCTAAGCAGAGTTGAACTAGATATGGTCCATGTGTGTAGGAAGCACAGTTCTTTTGTTCTGAGCAAGCTCACTGTTTGGACCCCATAGGAAACACAGTAGAGTAGAAGAGTGCTCTTTTCTCAGAAGCAGAGTGTGTTTCTTGTAAGGCGAGCTAGCATTTGTTTCCCAGTCCTAAATGGCGTTGAATCACATGCATTGTGTGGTCCTATGAGCAAGAGTTGTTTTCTGGTAAGGAAAGCCACTATTAGGCTCTCATTGCCATACACAGTGCAAATAGCACTCGCGTCTGTTCCCAGCAAGTACAGTGTAATGGACTGAAGAGGAGCTACTGTTCTTGTCAGTCTCCTAAGCAGAGTTGAACTAGATATGGCCCGTGTGTCGAGGAAGCACAGTTCATTTGTTATGAGCAAGCTCACTGTTCTGGCCCTATAGGAAACACAGTAGAGTAGAAGAGTGCTCTTTTTTCAAAAGCAGAGTGTGTTTCTTGTAAGGTGAGCTAGAGTTTGTTTCCGACTCCTAAATGGAGTTGAGTCACATGCAGTTTTTTGTCCTACGAGCAAGAGTTGTTTTCTGGTAAGACGAGTCACTGTTGTGCTCCAATTGACATACACAGTGCAAATAGCACTCGCGTCTGTTCCCAGCAAGTACAGTGTATCGGACTGAAGAGGAGCTACTGTTCTTGTCAGTTTCCTAAGCAGAGTTGAACTAGATATGGCCCGTGTGTAGGAAGCACAGTTCTTTTGTTCTGAGCAGCTCACTGTTCTGGCCCAATAGGAAACACAGTAGAGTAGAAGAGTGCTCTTTTCTCTAAAGCAGAGTGTGCTTCTTGTAAGGCGAGCTAGCGTTTGTTTCCCAATCCTAAATGGAGTGGAATCACATGCAGTTTCTGTCCTACGAGCAAGAGTTGTTTTATGGTAAGATTAGTCACTATTGTGCTGCCATTGCCATACACAGGACAAATAGCACTGGCGTCTGTTCGCAGCAAGTACAGTGTATTGGACTGAAGAGGATCTACTGTTCTTGTCAGGTTCCTAAGCAGAATTGAACTAGATATGGCCGTGTGTAGGAAGCACAGTTCTTTTGTTCTGAGCAAGCTCAATGTTCGGACCACATAGGAAACACAGTAGATAGAAGAGTGCTCTTTTCTCAAAAGCAGAGTGTGTTTTTTGTAAGGCAAGCTATCGTTTGTTTCCAAGTCCTAAATGGAGTTGAATCACATGCAGTTTCTGGTCCTACGAGCAAGAGTTGTTTTCTGGTAAGGAAAGTCACTATTGCGCTCCCTTTGCCATACACAGTGGAAATAGCACTCGCGTCTGTTCCCAGCAAGTACAGTGTATCAGACTGAAGAGGAGCTACTGTTCTTGTCAGTTTCCTAAGCAGAGTTGAACTAGATATGGTCCATGTGTGTAGGAAGCACAGTTCTTTGTTCTGAGCAAGCTCACTGTTTGGACCCCATAGGAAACACAGTAGAGTAGAAGAGTGCTCTTTTCTCAAAAGCAGAGAGTGTTTCATGTAAGGCGAGCTAGCATTTGTTTCCCAGTCCTAAATGGCCTTGAATCACATGCAGTGTGTGGTCCTACGAGCAAGAGTTGTTTTCTGGTAAGGAAAGCCACTATTTTGCTCTCATTGCCATACACAGTGCAAATAGCACTCGCGTCTCTTCCCCGGAAGTACAGTGTATTGGACTGAAGAGGAGCTACTGTTCTTGTCAGTTTCCTAAGCAGAGTTGAACTAGATATGGCACGTGTGTGAAGGAAGCACAGTTACTATGTTCTGAGCAAGCTCACTGTTCTGGCCCTATAGGAAACACAGTAGAGAAGAAGAGTGCTCTTTTCTCTAAAGCAGAGTGTGTTTTTTGTAAGGCAAGCTATCGTTTGTTTCCAAGTCCTAAATGGAGTTGAATCACATGCAGTTTCTGGTCCTACGAGCAAGAGTTGTTTTCTCGTAAGGAAAGTCACTATTGCGCTCCCTTTGCCATACACAGTGGAAATAGCACTCGCGTCTGTTCCCAGCAAGTACAGTGTATCAGACTGAAGAGGAGCTACTGTTCTTGTCAGCTTCCTAAGCAGAGTTGAACTAGATATGGTCCATGTGTGTAGGAAGCACAGTTCTTTGTTCTGAGCAAGCTCACTGTTTGGACCCCATAGGAAACACAGTAAAGTAGAAGAGTGCTCTTTTCTCAAAAGCAGAGAGTGTTTCATGTAAGGCGAGCTAGCATTTGTTTCCCAGTCCTAAACGGAGTTGAATCACATGCAGTTTCTGGTCCTACGAGCAAGAGTTGTTTTATGATAAGAATAGTCACTATTGCGCTGCAATTGCCATACCCAGGACAAATAGCACTGGCGTCTGTTCCCAGCAGTAAAGTGTATTGGACTGAAGAGGAGCTACTGTTCTTATCAGGTTCCTAAGCAGAATTGAATTAGATATGGCTGTGTGTGTAGGAAGCACAGTTCTTTTGTTCTGAGAAAGCTCACTGTTCGGACCCCATAGGAAACACAGTAGAGTAGAAGAGTGCTCTTTTCTCTAAAGCAGAGTGTGTTTCTTGAAAGGCGAGCTAGCGTTTGTTTCCTAGACCTAAATGGAGTTGAGTCACATGCAGTTTTTTTTCCTATGAGCAAGAGTTGTTTTCTGGTAAGAGGAGTCACTATTGTGCTCCAATTGCCATACATAGTGCAAATAGCACTCTCGTCTCTTCCCCACAAGTACAGTGTATTGGACTGAAGAGGAGCTACTGTTCTTGTCAGTTTCCTAAGCAGAGTTGAACTAGATATGTTCGATGTGTGTAGGAAGCACAGTTCTTTTGTTCTGAGCAAGCTCACTGTTTGGACCCCATAGGAAACACAGTAAAGTAGAAGAGTGCTCTTTTCTTAGAAGCAGAGTGTGTTTCTTGTAAGGCGAGCTAGCATTTGTTTCCCAGTCCTAAATGGCCTTGAATCACATGCAGTGTGTGGTCCTACGAGCAAGAGTTGTTTTCTGGTAAGGAAAGCCACTATTGCGCTCTCATTGCCATACACAGTGCAAATAGCACTCGCGTCTCTTCCCCGCAAGTACAGTGTATTGGACTGAAGAGGAGCTACTGTTCTTGTCAGTTTCCTAAGCAGAGTTGAACTAGATATGGCACGTGTGTGAAGGAAGCACAGTTACTATGTTCTGAGCAAGCTCACTGTTCTGGCCCTATAGGAAACACAGTAGAGAAGAAGAGTGCTCTTTTCTCTAAAGCAGAGTGTGTTTCTTGTAAGGCGAGCTCGCGTTTGTTTCCCAGTCCTAAGTGGAGTTGAGTCACAGGCAGTTTTTGGTCATACGAGCAAGAGTTGTTTTCTGGTAAGAAGAGTCACTATTGCGCTCCAAATGCCATACACAATGCAAAGAGCACTCGCGTCTGTTCCCAGCAAGCACAGTGTATTGGACTGAATAGGAGCTACTGTTCTTCTCAGTTTCCTAAGCAGAGTTGAACTAGATATGGTCCATGTTTGTAGGAAGCACAGTTCTTTTTTTCTGAGCAAGCTCACTGTTTGGACCCCATAGGAAACACAGTAGAGTAGAACAGTGCTCTTTTCTCAAAAGCAGAGTGTGTTTCTTGTAATGCGAGCTAACGTTTGTTTCCTAGTCCTAAATGGAGTTGAATCAAATGCAGTTTTTGGTCCTACGAGCAAGAGATGTTTTCTGGTAAGAAGAGTCACTATTGCGCTCCAAATGCCATACACAATGCAAAGAGCACTCGCGTCTGTTCCCAGCAAGTACAGTGTATTGGACTGAATAGGAACTACTGTTCTTGTCAGTTTCCTAAGCAGAGTTGAACTACATATGGTCGGTGTGTGTAGGAAGCACAGTTCTTTTGTTCTGAGCAAGCTCACTGTTTGGACCCCATAGGAAACACAGTAGAGTAGAAGAGTGCTCTTTTATCTAAAGCAGAGTGTGTTTCTTGTAAGGCGCGCGAACGTTCGTTTTCCAGTCCTAAATGGCGTTGAATCACATGCAGTTTGTGGTAATACGAGCAAGAGTTGTTTTCTGGTAGGAAAGTCACTATTGCGCTCCCATTGCCATACACAGTGCAGAGCACTCGCGTCTATTCCCAGCAAGTACAGTGTATCGGACTGAAGAGGAGCTACTCTTCTTGTAAGTTTCCTAAGCAGAGTTGAACTAGATATGGCCCGTGTGTGTAGGAAGTGCAGTTCTTTTGTTCTGAGCAAGCTCACTGTTCGGACCCCATAGAAAACACAGTAGAGTAGAAGAGTGCTCTTTTCTCAAAAGCAGAGTGTGTTTCATGAAAGGCGAGCTAGCATTTGTTTCCCAGTCCTAAATGGAGTTGAATCACATGCAGTTTCTGGTCCTACGAGCAAGAGTTGTTTTCTGGTAGGAAAGTCACTATTGCGCTCCCATTGCCATACACAGTGCAAATAGCACTCCCGACTGTTCCCAGCAAGTACAGTGTTTCGGACTGAAGAGGGGCTACTCTTCTTGTCAGTTTCCTAAGCAGAGTTGAACTAGATATGGCCCGTGTGTGTAGGAAGCACAGTTCTTTTGTTCTGAGCAAGCTCACTGTTCTGGCCCTATAGGAAACACAGTAGAGTAGATGAGTGCTCTTTTCTCTAAAGCAGAATGTGTTTCTTGTAAGGCGAGCTACCGTTTGTTTCCCAGTCCTAAATGGAGTTGAATCACATACAGTTTCTGGTCCTACGTGCAAGAGTTGTTTTATGGTAAGAAGAGTCACTATTGCGCAGCCATTGTCATACACAGGTCAAATAGCCCTGGCGTCTGTTCCCAGCAAGTACAGTGTATTGGACTGAAGAGGATCTACTGTTCTTGTCAGGTTCCTAAGCAGAATTGAACTAGATATGGCCGTGTGTGCAGGAAGCACAGTTCTTTTGTTCTGAGCAATCTCACTGTTCGGACCCCATAGGAAACACAGTAGAGTAGAAGAGTGCTCTTTTCTCAAAAGCAGAGTGTGTTTCTTGTAAGGCAAGCTAGTGTTCGTTTCCCAGTCCTAAATGGAGTTGAGTCACATGCAGTTTTTTGTCCTATGAGCAAGTGTTGTTTTCTGGTAAGACGAGTCACTATTGTGGTCCAATTGCCATACACAGTGCAAATAGCACTCGCGTCTCTTCCCTGCAAGTACAGTGTATTGGACTGAAGAGGAGCTACTGTTCTTGTCAGTTTCCTAAGCAGAGTTTAACTAGATATGGCCCGTGGGTGTAGGAAGCACAGTTCTTTTGTTCTGAGCAAGCTCACTGTTCGGACACCATAGGAAACACAGTAGAGTAGAAGAGTGCTCTTTTCTCAAAAGCAGAGTGTGTTTCATGTAAGGCAAGCTAGCATTTGTTTCCCAGTCCTAAATGGAGTTGAATCACACGCAGTTTCTGGTCCTACGAGCAGGAGTTGTTTTCTGGTAAGGAGAGTCGCTATTGCGCAACTATTGCCATACACAGTGCAAATAGCACTCGCGTCTGTTCCCAGAAAGTACAGAGTATTGGGCTGAATAGGTGCTAATGTTCTTGTCAGTTTCCTAAGCAGAGTTGAACTAGATATGGCCCATGTGTGTAGGAAGCACAGTTCTTTTTTTCTGAGCAAGCTCACTGTTCTGGCCCTATAGGAAACAAAGTAGAGTAGATGAGTGCTATTTTCTCAAAAGCAGAATGTGTTTCTTGTAAAGCGAGCTGGAGTTTGTTTCCCAGTCCTAAATGGAGTTGAATCACATGCAGTTTCTGGTCCCACGAGCAAGAGTTGTTTTCTGGTAAGAAGAGTCACTATTTCGCTGCCATTACCATACACAGGACAAATAGCAATGGCGTCTGTTCCAAGCAAGTACAGTGTATTGGACTGAAGAGTATCTACTGTTCTTGTCAGGTTCCTAAGCAGAGTTGAACTAGATATGGCCTAGTTTGTAGGAAGCACAGTTTTTTTGTTCTGAGCAAGCTCACTGATCCGAACACATAGGAAACACAGCAGAGTAGAAGAGTGTTCTTTTCTCAAAAGCAGAGTGTGTTTCTTGGAAAGCGAGCTAGCATTTGTTTCCCAGTCCTAAATGGAGTTGAGTGACATGCAGTTTTTTGTCCTACGAGCAAGAGTTGTTTTCTGGTAAGGAAAGTCACTATTGTGCTCTCATTGCCATACACAGTGCAAAGAGCACTCGCGTCTGTTCCCAGCAAATACAGTGTATTGGGCTGAAGAGGAGCTACTGTTCTTGTCAGGTTCCTAAGCAGAGTTGAACTAGATATGGCCCGTGTGTGAAGGAAGCAGAGTTATTATGTTCTGAGCAAGCTCACTGTTCTGGCCCTATAGGAAACACAGTAGAGAAGAAGAGTGCTCTTTTCTCTAAAGCAGAGTGTGTTTCTTGTAAGGCAAGCTCGCGTTTGTTTCCCAGTCCTAAATGGAGTTGAGTCACAGGCAGTTTTTGGTCCTACGAGGAAGAGTTGTTTTCTGGTAAGAAGAGTCACTATTGCGCTCCAAATGCCATACACCGTGCAAATAGCACTCGCGTCTGTTCCCAGCAAGCACTGTGTATTGGATTTAATAGGAGCTACTGTTCTTGTCAGTTTCATAAGCAGAGTTGAACTAGATATGGTCCATGTGTGTAGGAAGCAGAGTTCTTTTGTTCTGAGCAAGCTCACTGTTTTGACCCCATAGGAAACACAGTAGAGTAGAAGAGTGCTCTTTTCTCAAAAGCAGAGTGTGTTTCTTGTAAGGCGAGCTAGCGTTTGTTTCCCAGTCCTAAATGGAGTTGAATCACATGCAGTTTCTGGTCCTACGAGCAAGAGTTGTTTTCTGGTAAGGAAAGCCACTATTGCGCTCTCATTGCCATACACAGTGCAAATAGCACTCGCGTCTGTTCCCAGCAAGTACAGTGCATTGGACTGAAGAGTAGCTACTGTTCTTGTCAGTCTCCTAAGCAGAGTTGAACTAGATATGGCTCGTGTGTCGATTAAGCACAGTTCATTTGTTCTGAGCAAGCTCACTGTTCTTGCCCTATCGGACACTGTATCGGACTGAAGAGGAGCTACTGTTCTTGTCAGTTTCCTAAGCAGAGTTGAACTAGATATGGCCCGTGTGTGTAGGAAGCACAGTTCTTTTGTTCTGAGCAAGCTCACTGTTCGGACCCCATAGGAAACACAGTAGAGTAGAAGAGTGCTCTTTTCTCAAAAGCAGAGTGTGTTTCTTGTAAGGCGAGCTAGCGTTTGTTTCCCAGTCCTAAATGGTGTTGAGTCACATGCAGGTTTTTGTCCTAAGAGCAAGAGTTGTTTTCTGGTAAGACGAGTCACTATTGTGCTCCAATTGCCATACACAGTACAAGTAGCACTCACGTCTCTTCCCCGCAAGTACTGTGTATTGGTCTGAAGAGGAGCTACTGTTCTTGTCAGTTTCCTAAACAGAGTTGAACTAGATATGGCCCGTGTGTGTAGGAAGCACAGTTCTTTTTTTCTGAGCAAGCTCTCTGTTTGGACCCCATAGGAAACACAGTAGAGTAGAAGAGTGCTCTTTTCTCTAAAGCAGAGTGTGTTTCTTGTAAAGCGAGCTGGAGTTTGTTTCCCAGTCATAAATGGAGTTGAATCACATGCAGTTTCTGGTCCTACGAGCAAGAGTTGTTTTCTGGTAAGAAGAGTCACTATTGCGCTGCCATTGCCATACACAGGACAAATAGCACTGGCGTCTGTTCCCAGCAAGTACAGTGTATTGGACTGAAGAGTATGTACTGTTCTTGTCAGTTTACTAAGCAGAGTTGAACTAGATATGGCCGTGTTTGTAGGAATCACAGTTTTTTTGTTCTGAGCAAGCTCACTGTTCCGAACACATAGGAAACACAGTAGAGTAGAAGAGTGCTCTTTTCTCAAAAGCAGAGTGTGTTTCTTGGAAGGGGAGCCAGCGTTTGTTTCCCAGTCCTAAATGGAGTTGAGTCACATGCAGTTTTTTGTCCTATGAGCAAGAGTTGTTTTCTGGTAAGGAAAGTCAATATTGTGCTCTCATTCCCATACACAGTGCAAATAGCACTCGCGTCTGTTCCCAGCAAATACAGTGTATTGGTCTGAAGAGGAGCTACTGTTCTTGTCAGGTTCCTAAGGAGAGTTGAACTACATATGGTCCGTGTGTGTAGGAAGCACAGTTCTTTTGTTCTGAGCAAGCTCTCTGTTTGGACCCCATAGGAAACACAGTAGAGTAGAAGAGTGCTCTTTTCTCTAAAGCAGAGTGTGTTTCTTGTAAGTCGAGCTAGCATTTGTTTCCCAGTCCTAAATGGAGTTGAATCACATGCAGTTTCTGGTCCTACGAGCAAGAGTCGTTTTCTGGTAAGGAAAGTCACTATTGTGCTCTCATTGCCATACACAGTGCACATAGCACTCCCTTGTCTTCCCAGCAAGTACAGTGTATTGGACTGAAGAGGAGAGACTCCTCTTCTCAGTTTCCTAAGCAGAGTTGAACTAGATATGGCCCCTGTGTGTAGGAAGCACAGTTCTTTTGTTCTGAGCAAGCTCACTGTTCTGGCCCTATAGGAAACACTGAAGAGTAGAAGAGTGCTCCTTTCTCAAAAGCAGAGTGTATTTCTTGTAAGTCGAGATAGAGTTTGTTTCCCAGTCCTAAATGGAGTTGAGTCACATGCAGTTTTTGTCCTACGAGGAAGAGTTGTTTTCTGGTAAGACGAGTCACTATTGTGCTCCAAATTGCCATACACAGTGCAAATAGCAATCGCGTCTGTTCTCAGCAAGTACAGTGTATCAGTCTGAAGAGGAGCTACTGTTCTTGTCAGTTTCCTAAGCAGAGTTGAACTAGATATGTCCCGTGTGTGTAGGAAGCACAGTTCTTATGTTCTGAGCAAGCTCACTGTTCTGACCCTATAGGAAACACAGTAGAGTAGAAGAGTGCTCTTTTATCTAAAGCAGAGTGTTTTTTTTCGTAAGGCGAGCTCGCGTTTGTTTCCCAGTCCTAAATGGAGTTGAATCACATGCAGTTTTTGGTCCTACGAGCAAGAGTTGTTTTATGGTAAGAAGAGTCACTATTGCGCTCCAAATGCCATACACAGTGCAAATAGCACTCGCGTCTGTTCACAGCAAGTACAGTGTATTGGACTGAAGAGGAGCTACTGTTCTTGTCAGTTTCCTAAGCAGAGTTGAACTAGATATGGTCCATGTGTGTAGGAAGCACAGTTCTTTTGTTCTGAGCAAGCTCACTCTTTGGACCCCATAGGAAACACAGTAGCATAAATGAGTGCTCTTTTATCAAAAGCAGAGTGTGTTTCTTGTAAGGCGATCTAGCGTTTGTTTCCTAGACCTAAATGGAGTTGAATCACATGCAGTTTCTGGTCCTAGGAGCAAGAGTTGTTTTCTATAAGGAAAGTCACTATTGCGCTCCCATTGCCATACACAGTGCAAATAGCACTCCTGTCTGTTCGCAGCAAGTACAGTGTATTGGATAGAAGAGGATCTACTGTTCTTGTCAGGTTCCTAAGCAGACTTGAACTAGATATGGCCCTGTGTGTAGGAAGCACAGTTTTTTTGTTCTGAGCAAGCTCACTGTTCGGACCACATAGGAAACACAGTAGAGTAGAAGAGTGCTCTTTTCTCAAAAGCAGAGTGTGTTTCTTGTATGGCGAGCTAGCGTTTGTTTCCCAGTCCTAAATGGAGTTGAATCCAATGCAGTTTGTGGTCCTACGAGCAAGAGTTGTTTTCTGGAAAGGAAAGTCACTATTGCGCTCCCATTGCCATACACAGTGCAAATAGCCCTCCCGTCTGTTCCCAGTAAGTACAGTGTATTGGACTGAAGAGGAGAGACTGCTCTTCTCAGTTTCCCTAGCAGAGTTGAACTAGATATGGCCCGTGTATGTAGGAAGCACAGTTCTTTTGTTCTAAGTAAGCTCATTGTTCTGGCCCTATAGGAAACATAATTGAGTAGAAGAGTGCTCTTTTCTCAAAAGCAGAGTGTGTTTCTTGTAATGCGAGATAGAGTTTGTTTCCCAGTGCTAAATGGAGTTGAGTCACATGCAGTTTTTTGTCCTAGGAGCAAGAGTTGTTTTCTGGTAAGACGAGTCACTATTGTGCCCTATTGCCATTCATAGTGTAAATAGCACTCGCGTCTGTTCTCAGCAAGTAAAGTGTATCGGACTGAAGAGGAGCTACTGTTCTTGTCAGTTTCCTAAGCAGAGTTGAACTACATATGGTTCATATGTGTAGGAAGCACAGTTCTTTTGTTCTGAGCAAGCTCACTGTTTGGACCCCATAAGAAACACAGTAGAGTAGAAAGTGCTCTTTTCTCTAAAGCAGAGTGTGTTTCTTGTAAGGCGAGCTAGCGTTTCTTTCCCAGTCTGAAATGGAGTTGAATCACATGCAGTTTCTGGTCCTACGAGCAAGAGTTGTTTTCTGGTAAGGGAAGTCACTATTGTGCTCCAATTGCCCTACACAGTGCAAATACCACTCGCGTCTGTTCCCAGCAAGTGCAGTGTATTGGACTGAAGAGGATCTACTGTTCTTGTCAGTTTCCTAAGCAGTGTTGAACTAGACATGGCCGTTTGTGTAGGAATCACAGTTCTTTTGTTCTGAGCAAGATCACTGTTCGGACCCCACAGAAAACACAGTAGAGTAGAAGAGTTCTCTTTTCTCAAAAGCAGGATGTGTTTCATGTGATGCGAGCTAGCATTTGTTGCCCAGTCCTAAATGGAGTTGAATCACATGCAGTTTCTGATCCTACAAGCAAGAGTTGTTTTTTGGTAAAAATAGTCACTATTGCGCTGCCATTGCCATACACAGGACAGATAGCACTGGCGTCTGTTCCCAGCAAGTACGGTGTATTGGACTGAAGAGGATCTACTGTTCTTGTCAGGTTCCTAAGCAGAATTGAACTAGATATGGCCGTGTGTGTAGGAAGCACAGTTCTTTTGTTCAGAGCAAGCTCACCGATCGGACCCTATAGGAAACACAGTAGACTAGGAGAGTGCTCTTTTCTCAAAAGCAGAGTGTGTTTCTTGTACGGCAAGCTAGCGTTTGTTTCCCAGTCCTAAATGGAGTTGAATCACATGCAGTTTCTGGTCCTACGAGCAAGAGTTTATTTCTGGTAAGGAAAGTCACTATTGTGTTCCCATTACCATACACAGGGCAAATAGCACTGGCGTTTGTTCCCAGCATGTACAGTGCATTGGACTGAAGAGGTTCCACTGTTCTTGTCAGTTTCCTAAGCAGAGTTGAACTAGATATGGCAAGTGTGTGTAGGAAGCACAGTTCTTTTGTTCTGAGCAAGCTCACTGTTCTGGCCCTATAGGAAACACAGTAGAGTAAAAGAGTGCTCTTTTCTCAAAAGCAGAGTGTGTTTCTTGTAAGGCGAGCTAGCGTTTGTTTCCCAGTCCTAAATGGAGTTGAGTCACATGCAGGTTTTTGTCCTAAGAGCAAGAGTTGTTTTCTGGTAAGACGAGTCACTATTGTGCTCCAATTTCCATACACAGTGCAAATAGCACTCGCGTCTCTTCCCCGCAAGTACTGTGTATTGGACTGAAGAGGAGCTACTGTTCTTGTCAGTTTCCTAAACAGAGTTGAACTAGATATGGCCCGTGTGTGTAGAAAGGACAGTTCTTTTGTTCTGAGCAAGCTCACTGTTCGGACCCCATAGGAAACACAGTAGAGTAGAAGAGTGCTCTTTTCTCAAAAGCAGAGTGTGTTTCATGTAAGGCGAGCTAGCATTTGTTTCCCAGTCCTAAATGGAGTTGAATCACATGCAGTTTCTGGTCCTACATGCAAAAGTTGTTTTCTGGTAAGGAAAGTCGCTATTGTGCAACCATTGCCATACACAGTGCAAATAGCACTCGCGTCTGTTCTCAGAAAGTACAGAGTATTGGACTGAATAGGTGCTAATGTTCTTGTCAGTTTCCCAAGCAGACTTGAACGAGATATGGCCGTGTGTGTAGGAAGCACAGTTCTTTTGTTCTGAGCAAGCTCACTGTTCAGACCCCATTGGAAACACAGTAGAGTAGAAGAGTGCTCTTTTCTCAAATGCAGAGTGTGTTTCTTGTAAGGCGAGCTAGAGTTTGTTTCCCAGTCCTAAATGGAGTTGAATCACATGCAGTTTCTGGTCCTACGAGCAAGAGTTGTTTTCTGGTAAGGAAAGTCACTATTGCGCTCCCATTGCCGTACACAGTGCAAATAGCCCTCTCGTCTGTTCCCAGCAAGTACAGTGTATTGGACTGAAGAGGAGCTACTGTTCTTGTCAGGTTCCTAAGCAGAGTTGAACTACATATGTTCCGTGTGTGTAAGAAGCACAGTTCTTTTATTCTGAGCAAGCTCTCTGTTTCGACCCCATAGGAAACACAGTAGAGTAGAAGAGTGCTTTTTTCTCTAAAGCAGAGTGTGTTTCTTGTAAGGCGAGCTAGCGTTTGTTTCCCAGTACTAAATGGAGTTGAATCACATGCAGTTTCTGGTCCTACGAGCAAGAGTTGTTTTCTGGTAAGGAAAGTCACTATTGCGCTCCCATTGCCATACACAGTGCAAATAGCACTCCTGTCTGTTCCCAGCAAGTACAGTGTATTGGAGTGAAGAGGAGCTACTGTTCTTGTCAGTTTCCTAAGCAGAGTTGAACTAGATATGGCCCGTGTGTCTAGGAAGCACAGTTTATTTGTTCTGAGCAAGCTCACTGTTTGGACCACCTAGGAAACACAGTAGAGTAGAAGAGTGCTCTTTTCTCAAAAGCAGAGTGTGTTTCTTGAAAGGCGAGCTAGATTTTGTTTCCCAGTCCTAAATGGAGTTGAGTCACATGCAGTTTTTTGTCCTACGAGCAATAGTTGTTTTCTGGTAAGACGAGTCACTATTGTGCTCCAATTGCCATACACAGTGCAAATAGCACTCGCGTCTGTTCTCAGCAAGTACAGTGTATCAGACTGAAGAGGAGATACTGTTCTCGTCAGTTTCCTAAGCAGAGTGGAACTAGATATGGCCCGTGTGTGTAGGAAGCACAGTTATTATGTTCTGTGCAAGCTCACTGTTCTGGCCCTGTAGGAAACACAGCAGAGTAGAAGAGTGTTCTTTTCTCTAAAGCAGAGTGTGTTTCTTGTAAGGCGAGCTCGCGTTTGATTCCCGGTCCTAAATGGAGTTGAGTCACATGCAGTTTTTGGTCCTATGAGCAAGAGTTGTTTTCTGGTAAGAAGAGTCACTATTGCGCTCCAAATGCCATACACAGTGCAAATAGCACTCGCGTTTGTTCCCAGAAAGTACAGTGTATTGGACTGAATAGGAGCTACTGTTCTTGTCAGTTTCCTAAGCAGATTTGAACTAGATATGGCCCGTGTGTCTAGGAAGCACAGTTCTTTTGTTCTGAGCAAGCTCACTGTTTGGACCCCATAGGAAACGCAGTAGAGTAGAAGCGTACTCTTTTCTCAAAAGCAGACTGTGTTTCTTGTAAGGCGAGCTAGCGTTTGTTTCCTAGTCCTAAATGGAGTTGAATCACATGCAGTTTGTGGTGCTACGAGCAAGAGTTGTTTTCTGGTAATGAAAGTCACTATTGTGCTCCCATTGCCATACACAGTGCAAATAGCACTCCCTTGTCTTCCCAGCAAGTACAGTGTATTGGATTGAAGAGGAGAGACTGCTCTTCTCAGTTTCCAAAGCAGAGTTGAAATAGATATGGCCCCTGTGTGTAGGAAGCACAGTTCTTTTGTTCTGAGCAAGCTCACTGTTCTGGCCCTATAGGAAACACAGAAGAGTATAAGAGTGCTCTTTTCTCAAAAGCAGAGTGTGTTTCTTGTAAGTCGAGATAGATTTTGTTTCCCAGTCCTAAATGGAGTTGAGTCACATGCAGTTTTTTGTCCTACAAGCAAGAGTTGTTTTCTGGTAAGAAGAGTCACTATTGTGCTCCAATTGCCATACACAGTGCAAATAGCACTCGCGTCTGTTCTCAGCAAGTACAGTGTATCGGACTGAAGAGGAGTTACTGTTCTTGTCAGTTTCCTAAGCAGAGTTGAACTAGATATGTCCCGTGTGTGTAGGAAGCACACTTCTTATGTTCTGAGCAAGCTCACTGTTCTGGCCCTATAGGAAACACAGTAGAGTAGAAGAGTGCTCTTTTATCTAAAGCAGAGTGGTTTTTTTTTAAGGCGAGCTCGCGTTTGTTTCCCAGTCCTAAATGGAGTTGAATCACATGCAGTTTTTGGTCCTACGAGCAAGAGTTGTTTTATGGTAAGAAGACTCACTACTGCGCTCCAAATGCCATACACAGTGCAAATAGCACTCGCGTCTGTTCCCAGCAAGTACAGTGTATTGGACTGAATAGGAGCTACTGTTCTTGTCAGTTTCCTAAGCAGAGTTGAACTAGATATGGTCCATGTGTGTAGGAAGCACAGTTCTTTTGTTCTGAGCAAGCTCACTCTTTGGACCCCATAGGAAACACAGTAGAGTAAAAGAGTGCTCTTTTATCAAAAGCAGAGTGTGTTTCTTGTAAGGCGAGCTAGCGTTTGTTTCCCACACCTAAATGGAGTTGAATCACATGCAGTTTCTGGTCCTATGAGCAAGAGTTGTTTTCTGGTAAGGAAAGTCACTATTGTGCTCCCATTGCCATACACAGTGCAAATAGCCCTCCCGTCTGTTCCCAGTAAGTACAGTGTATTGGACTGAAAAGGAGCTACCGTTCTTCTCAGTTTCCTAAGCAGAGTTGAACTGGATATGGCCCGTGTATGTAGGAAGCACAGTTCTTTTGTTCTGAGTAAGCTCATTGTTCTGGCCCTATAGGAAACACAATTGAGTAGAAGAGTGCTCTTTTCTCAAAAGCAGAGTGTGTTTCTTGTAAGGCGAGATAGAGTTTGTTTCCCAGTCCTAAATGGAGTAGAGTCACATGCAGTTTTTGGTCCTACGAGCAAGAGTTGTTTTATGGTAAGAAGAGTCACTATTGCGCTCCAAATGCCATACACAGTGCAAATAGCACTCGCGTCTGTTCTCAGCAAGTACAGTGTATCTGACTGAAGAGGAGTTACTGTTCTTGTCAGTTTCCTAAGCAGAGTTGAACTAGATATGTCCCGTGTGTGTAGGAAGCACACTTCTTATGTTCTGAGCAAGCTCACTGTTCTGGCCCTATAGGAAACACAGTAGAGTAGAAGAGTGCTCTTTTATCTAAAGCAGAGTGTTTTTTTTAAGGCGAGCTCCCGTTTGTTTCCCAGTCCTAAATGGTGTTGAATCACATGCAGTTTTTGGTCCTACGAGCAAGAGTTGTTTTATGGTAAGAAATCTCACTATTGCGCTCCAAATGACATACACAGTGCAAATAGCACTCGCGTCTGTTCCCAGCAAGTACAGTGTATTGGACTGAACAGGAGCTACTGTTCTTCTCAGTTTCCTAAGCAGAGTTGAACTAGATATGGTCCATGTGTGTAGGAAGCACAGTTCTTTTGTTCTGAGCAAGCTCACTCTTTGGACCCCATAGGAAACACAGTAGAGTAAAAGAGTGCTCTTTTATCAAAAGCAGAGTGTGTTTCTTGTAAGGCGAGCTAGCGTTTGTTTCACACACCTAAATGGAGTTGAATCACATGCAGTTTCTGGTCCTATGAGCAAGAGTTGTTTTCTGGTAAGGAAAGTCACTATTGCGCTCCCATTGCCATACACAGTGCAAATAGTACTCCTGTCTGTTCGCAGCAAGTACAGTGTATTGGATAGAAGAGGATCTACTGTTCTTGTCAGTTTCCTAAGCAGACTTGAACTAGATATGGCCCTGTGTGTAGGAAGCAAAGTTTTTTTGTTCTGAGCAAGCTCACTGTTCAGACCCCTTAGGAAACACAGTAGAGTAGAAGAGTGCTCTTTTCTCAAAAGCAGAGTGTGTTTCTTGTATGGCGAGCTAGCATTTGTTTTCCAGTCCTAAATGGAGTTGAATCCAATGCAGTTTGTGGTCCTACGAGCAAGAGTTGTTTTCTGGTAAGGAAAGTCCCTATTGCGCTCCCATTGCCATACACAGTGCAAATAGCCCTCCCGTCTGTTCCCAGTAAATACAGTGTATTGGACTCAAAAGGAGCTACCGTTCTTCTCAGTTTCCTAAGCAGAGTTGAACTAGATATGGCCCATGTATGTAGGAAGCACAGTTCTTTTGTTCTGAGTAAGCTCATTGTTCTGGCCCATAGGAAACACAATTGAGTAGAAGAGTGCTCTTTTTTCAAAAGCAGAGTGTGTTTCTTGTAAGGCGAAATAGAGTTTGTTTCCCAGTCCTAAATGGAGTTGAGTCACATGCAGTTTTTTGTCCTACGAGCAAGAGTTGTTTTCTGGTAAGACGAGTCACTATTGTGCCCCATTGCCATACACAGTGCAAATAGCACTCGCGTCTGTTCTCAGCAAGTAAAGTGTATCGGACTGAAGAGGAGCTACTGTTCTTGTCAGTTTCCTAAGCAGAGTTGAACTACATATGGTTCAAGTGTGTAGGAAGCACAGTTCTTTTGTTCTGAGCAAGCTCTCTGTTTGGACCCCATAGGTAACACAGTAGAGTAGAAAGTGCTCTTTTCTCTAAAGCAGAGTGCATTTCTTGTAAGGCGAGCTAGCGTTTCTTTCCCAGTCTGAAATGGAGTTGAATCACATGCAGTTTCTGGTCCTACGAGCAAGAGTTGTTTTCTGGTAAGGAAAGTCACTATTGTGCTCCAATTGCCCTACACAGTGCAAACACCACTCGCGTCTGTTCCCAGCAAGTACAGAGTATTGGACTGAAGAGGATCTACTGTTCTTGTCAGTTTCCTAAGCAGTGTTGAACTAGATATGGCCGTTTGTGTAGGAATCACAGTTCTTTTGTTCTGATCAAGCTCACTGTTCGGTCCCCATAGGAAACACAGTAGAATAGAAGAGTTCTTTTTTCTCAAAAGCAGGGTGTGTTTCATGTGATGCGAGCTAGCATTTGTTGCCCAGTCCTAAAAGGAGTTGAATAACATGCAGTTTCTAATCCTACAAGCAAGAGTTATTTTATGGTAAAAATAGTCACTATTGCGCTGTCATTGCCATACACAGGACAGATAGCACTGGCGTCTGTTCCCAGCAAGTACGGTGTATTGGACTGAAGAGGATCTACTGTTCTTGTCAGGTTCCTAAGCAGAATTGAACTAGATATGGCCGTGTGTGTAGGAAGCACAGTTCTTTTGTTCAGAGCCAGCTCACCATTCGGACCCTATAGGAAACACAGTAGAGTAGAAGAGTGCTCTTTTCTCAAAAGCAGAGTGTGTTTCTTGTACGGCAAGCTAGCGTTTGTTTCCCAGTCCTAAATGGAGTTGAATCACATGCAGTTTCTGGTCCTACGAGCAAGAGTTGTTTTCTGGTAAGGAAAGTCATTATTGCGCTACCATTGCCATACATAGTACAAATAGCACTCGCTTCTGTTCCCAGCAAGGACAGTGTATTGGACTGAAGAGGAGCTACTGTTCTTGTCAGTTTCCTAAGCAGAGTTGAACTAGATATGGCCAGTGTGTGTAGGAAGCACAGTTCTTTTGTTTTGAGTATGCTCATTGTTCTGGCCCTATAGGAAACACAATTGAGTAGAAGAGTGCTCTTTTCTCAAAAGCAGAGTGTGTTTCTTGTAAGGCGAGATAGAGTTTGTTTCCCAGTCCTAAATGGAGTTGAGTCACATGCAGTTTTTTGTCCTACGAGCAAGTGTTCTTTTCTGGTAAGACGAGTCACTATTGTGCCCCATTGCCATACACAGTGCAAATAGCACTCGCATCTGTTCTCAGCAAGTAAAGTGTATTGGACTGAAAAGGAGCTACTGTTCTTGTCAGTTTCCTAAGCAGAGTTGAACTACATATGGTTCATGTTTGTAGGAAGCACAGTTCTTCTGTTCTGAGCAAGCTCACTGTTTGGACCCCATAGGAAACACAGTAGAGTAGAAAGTGCTCTTTTCTCTAAAGCAGAGTGTGTTTCTTGTAAGGCGAGCTAGCGTTTCTTTCCCAGTCTGAAATGGAGTTGAGTCACATGCAGTTTTTTGTCCTATGAGCAAGAGTTGTTTTCTGGTAAGACGAGTCACTATTGTGCTCCAATTTCCATACACAGTGCAAATAGCACTTGCATCTCTTCCCCGCAAGTACTGTGTATTGGACTGAAGAGGAGCTACTGTTCTTGTCAGTTTCCTAAACAGAGTTGAACTAGATATGGCCCGTGTGTAGGAAGGACAGTTCTTTTGTTCTGAGCAAGCTCACTGTTCGGACCCCATAGGAAACACAGTAGAGTAGAAGAGTGCTCTTTTCTCAAAAGCAGAGTGTGTTTCATGTAAGGCGAGCTAGCATTTGTTTCCCAGTCCTAAATGGAGTTGAATCACATGCAATTTCTGGTCCTACAAGCAAAAGTTGTTTTCTGGTAAGGAAAGTCGCTATTGCGCAACCATTGCCATACACAGTGCAAATAGCACTCGCGTCTGTTCCCAGAAAGTACAGAGTATTGGACTGAATAGGTGCTAATGTTCTTGTCAGTTTCCCAAGCAGACTTGAACGAGATATGGCCCTGTGTGTAGGAAGCACAGTTTTTTTGTTCAGAGCAAGCTCACTGTTCGGACCCCATTGGAAACACAGTAGAGTAGAAGAGTGCTCTTTTCTCAAAAGCAGAGTGTGTTTCTTGTAAGGCGAGCTAGAGTTTGTTTCCCAGTCCTAAATGGAGTTGAATCACATGCAGTTTCTGGTCCTACGAGCAAGAGTTGTTTTCTGGTAAGGAAAGTCACTATTGCGCTCCCATTGCCGTACACAGTGCAAATAGCCCTCTCGTCTGTTCCCAGCAAGTACAGTGTATTGGACTGAAGAGGAGCTACTGTTCTTCTCAGTTTCCTAAGCAGAGTTGAACTAGATATGGCCGTGTGTGTAGGAAGCACAGTTCTTTTTTTCTGAGCAAGCTCACTGTTCTGGCCCTATAGGAAACAAAGTAGAGTAGAAGAGTGCTCTTTTCTCAAAAGCAGAGTGTATTTCTTGTAAAGCGAGCTGGAGTTTGTTTCCCAGTCCTAAATGGAGTTGAATCACATGCAGTTTCTGGTCCTACGAGCAAGAGTTGTTTTCTGGTAAGAAGAGTCACTATTGTGTTGCCATTGCCATACACAGGACAAATAGCAATGGCGTCTGTTCCCAGCAAGTACAGTGTACTGGACTGAAGAGTATCTACTATTCTTGTCAGGTTCCTAAGCAGAGTTGAACTAGATATGGCCGTGTTTGTAGGAAGCACAGTTTTTTTGTTCTGAGCAAGCTCACTGTTCTGGCCCTATAGGAAACACAGAAGAGTAGAAGAGTGCTCTTTTCTCAAAAGCAGAGTGTGTTTCTTGTAAGTCGAGATAGAGTTTGTTTCCCAGTCCTAAATGGAGTTGAATCACATGCAGTTTTTTGTCCTACGAGCAAGAGTTGTTTTCTGGTAAGAAGAGTCACTATTGTGCTCCAATTGCCATACACAGTGCTAATAGCACTCGCGTCTGTTCTCAGCAAGTACAGTGTATCGGACTGAAGAGGAGTTACTCTTCCTGTCAGTTTCCTAAGCAGAGTTGAACTAGATATGTCCCGTGTGTGTAGGAAGCTCACTTCTTATGTTCTGAGCAAGCTCACTGTTCTGGCCCTATAGGAAACACAGTAGAGTAGAAGAGTGCTCTTTTATCTAAAGCAGAGTGTTCTTTTTTAAGGCGAGCTCGCGTTTGTTTCGCAGTCCTAAATGGAGTTGAATCACATGCAGTTTTTGGTCCTACGAGCAAGAGTTGTTTTATGGTAAGAAGACTCACTATTGCGCTCCAAATGCCATACACAGTGCAAATAGCACTCGCGTCTGTTCCCAGCAAGTACAGTGTATTGGACTGAATAGGAGCTACTGTTCTTGTCAGTTTTCTAAGCAGAGTTGAACTAGATATGGTCCATGTGTGTAGGAAGCACAGTACTTTAGTTCTGAGCAAGCTCACTCTTTGGACCCCATAGGAAACACAGTAGAGTAAAAGAGTGCTCTTTTATCAAAAGCAGAGTGTGTTTCTTGTAAGGCGAGCTAGCGTTTGTTTCCCACACCTAAATGGAGTTGAATCACATGCAGTTTCTGGTCCTATGAGCAAGAGTTGTTTTCTGGTAAGGAAAGTCACTATTGTGCTCCCATTGCCATACACAGTGCAAATAGCCCTCCCGTCTGTTCCCAGTAAGTACAGTGTATTGGACTGAAAAGGAGCTACCGTTCTTCTCAGTTTCCTAAGCAGAGTTGAACTAGATATGGCCCGTGTATGTAGGAAGCACAGTTCTTTTGTTCTGAGTAAGCTCATTGTTCTGGCCCTATAGGAAACACAATTGAGTGGAAGAGTGCTCTTTTCTCAAAAGCAGAGTGTGTTTCTTGTAAGGCGAGATAGAGTTTGTTTCCCAGTCCTAAACGGAGTTGAGTCACATGCAGTTTTTGGTCCTACGAGCAAGAGTTGTTTTATGGTAAGAAGAGTCACTATTGCGCTCCAAATGCCATACACAGTGCAAATAGCACTCGCTTCTGTTCTCAGCAAGTACAGTGTATTGGACTGAAGAGGATCTACTGTTGTTGTCAGTTTCCTAAGCAGAGTTGAACTAGATATAGCCCTTTGTGTAGGAATCACAGTTCTTTTGTTCTGAGCAAGCTCACTGTTCGGTCCCCATAGGAAACACAGTAGAGTAGAAGAATTCTCTTTTCTCAAAAGCAGGGTGTGTTTCATGTGATGCGAGCTAGCATTTGTTGCCCAGTCCTAAATGGAGTTGAATCACATGCTGTTTCTGGTCCTACGAGTAAGAGTTGTTTTCTGGTATGAAGAGTCACTATTGGGCTCACATTGTCATACACAGGGCAAATAGCACTCTCGTTGTTCCCAGCATTTACAGTGTATTGGACTGAAAGGGATCTATTGTTCTTGTCAGTTTCCTAAGCAGAATTGAACTAGATATGGCCCTGTATGTAGGAAGCACAGTTCTTTTGTTCTGAGCAAGCTCTCTGTTCTGGCCTTATAGGAAACACAGTAGAGTAGAAGAGTGCTCTTTTCTCAAAAGCAGAGAGTGTTTCTTGAAAGGCGAGCTAGCGTTTGTTTCCTAGTCCTAAATGGAGTTGAATCACATGCAGTTTGTGGTGCTACGAGCAAGAGTTGTTTTCTGGTAAGGAAAGTCACTATTGTGCTCCCATTGCTACACACAGTGCAAAGAGGACTCGCGTCTGTACCCAGCAAGTACAGTGTATTGGACTGAAGAGGAGCTACTGTTCTTGTCAGTTTCCTAAGCAGAGTTGAACTAGATATGGCCCGTGTGTGTAGGAAGGACAGTTCTTTTGTTCTGAGCAAGCTCACTGTTCGGACCCCATAGGAAACACAGTAGAGTAGAAGAGTGCTCTTTTCTCAAAAGCAGAGTGTGTTTCCTGTAAGGTGAGCTAGCATTTGTTTCCCAGTCATAAATGGAGTTGAATCACATGCAGTTTCTGGTCCTACAAGCAAAAGTTGTTTTCTGGTAAGGAAAGACGCTATTGCGCAACCATTGCCATACACAGTGCAAATAGCACTCGCGTCTGTTCCCAGAAAGTACAGAGTATTGGACTGAATAGGTGCTAATTTCTTGTCAGTTTCCTAAGCAGACTTGAACTAGATATGGCCGTGTGTGTAGGAAGCACAGTTTTTTTGTTCTGAGCAAGCTCACTGTTCGGACCCCATTGGAAACACAGTAGAGTAGAAGAGTGCTCTTTTCTCAAAAGCAGAGTGTGTTTCTTGTAAGGCGAGCTAGCGTTTGTTTCCCAGTCCTAAATGGAGTTGAATCACATGCAGTTTCTGGTCCTACGAGCAAGAGTTGTTTTCTGGTAAGGAAAGTCACTATTGTGCTCTCATTGCCATACACAGTGCAAATAGCACTCGCGTCTGTTCCCAGCAAATACAGTGTATTGGTCTGAAGAGGAGCTACTGTTCTTGTGAGGTTCCTAAGCAGAGTTGAACTACATATGTTCCGTGTGTGTAAGAAGCACAGTTCTTTTTTTCTGAGCAAGCTCTCTGGTTCGACCCCATAGGAAACACAGTAGAGTAGAAGAGTGCTTTTTACTCTAAAGCAGAGTGTGTTTCTTGTAAGGCGAGCTAGCGTTTGTTTCCCTGTCCTAAATGGAGTTGAATCACATGCAGTTTCTGGTCCTACGAGCAAGAGTTGTTTTCTGGTAAGGAAAGTCACTATTGCGCTCCCATTGCCATACACAGTGCAAATAGCTCTCCTGTCTGTTCCCAGCAAGTGCAGTGTATTGGAGTGAAGAGGAGCTACTGTTCTTGTCAGTTTCCTAAGCAGAGTTGAACTAGATATGGCCCGTGTGTCTAGGAAGCACAGTTTATTTGTTCTGAGCAAGCTCACTGTTCTGGCCCTATAGGAAACACAGTAGAGTAGAAGAGTGAACTTTTCTCAAAAGCAGAGTGTGTTTCTTGTAAGGCGAGCTAGAGTTTGTTTCCCAGTCCTAAATGGAGTTGAGTCACATGCAGTTTTTTGTCCTACGAGCAAGAGTTGTTTTCTGGTAAGACGAGTCACTATTGTGCTCCAATTGCCATACACAGTGCACATAGCACTCGCGTCTGTTCTCAGCAAGTACAGTGTATCAGACTGAAGAGGAGCTACTGTTCTTGTCAGTTTCCTAAGCAGAGTGGAACTAGATATGGCCCGTGTGTGTAGAAAGCACAGTTATTATGTTCTGAGCAAGCTCACTGTTTTGGCCCTGTAGGAAACACAGCAGAGTAGAAGGGTATTCTTTTCTCTAAAGCAGAGTGTGTTTCTTGTAAGGCAAGCTCGCGTTTGATCCCCAGTCCTAAATGGAGTTGAGTCACATGCAGTTTCTGGTCCTATGAGCAAGAGTTGTTTTCTGGTAAGGAAAGTCACTATTGCGCTCCCATTGCCATACACAGTGCAAATAGCACTCCTGTCTGTTCGCAGCAAGTACAGTGTATTGGATAGAAGAGGATCTACTGTTCTTGTCAGGTTCCTAAGCAGACTTGAACTAGATATGGCCCTGTGTGTAGGAAGCACATTTTTTTTGTTCTGAGCAAGCTCACTGTTCGGACCCCATAGGAAACACAGTAGAGTAGAAGAGTGCTCTTTTCTCAAAAGCAGAGTGTGTTTCTTGTATGGCGAGCTAGCGTTTGTTTCCCAGTCCTAAATGGAGTTGAATCCAATGCAGTTTGTGTTCCTACGAGCAAGAGTTGTTTTCTGGTAAGGAAAGTCACTATTGCGCTCCCATTGCCATACACAGTTCAAATAGCCCTCCAGTCTGTTCCCAGTAAGTACAGTGTATTGGACTGAAAAGGAGCTACTGTTCTTCTCAGTTTCCTAAGCAGAGTTGAACTAGATATGGCCGGTTTGTGTAGGAAGCACAGTTCTTTTGTTTTGAGTATGCTCATTGTTCTGGCCCTATAGGAAACACAATTGAGTAGAAGAGTGCTCTTTTCTCAAAAGCAGAGTGTGTTTCTTGTAAGGCGAGATAGACTTTGTTTCCCAGTCCTAAATGGAGTTGAGTCACATGCAGTTTTTTGTCCTACGAGCAAGAGTTGTTTTCTGGTAAGACGAGTCACTATTGCGCTCCAATTGCCATACACAGTGCAAATAGCACTCGCGTCTGTTCTCAGCAAGTACAGTGTATCGGACTGAAGAGGAGCTACTGTTCTTGTCAGTTTCCTAAGCAGAGTTGAACTAGATATGTCCCGTGTGTGTAGGAAGCACAGTTCTTATGTTCTGAGCAAGCTCACTGTTCTGGCCCTATAGGAAACACAGTAGAGTAGAAGAGTGCTCTTTTATCTAAAGCAGAGTGTTATTTTTGTAAGGCGAGCTCGCGTTTGTTTCCCAGTCCTAAATGGAGTTGAATCACATGCAGTTTTTGGTCCTACGAGCAAGAGTTGTTTTATGGTAAAAAGAATCACTATTGCGCTCCAAATGCCATACACAGTGCAAATAGCACTCGCGTCTGTTCACAGCAAGTACAGTGTATTGGACAGAATAGGAGCTACTGTTCTTGTCAGTTTCCTAAGCAGAGTTGAACTAGATATGGTCCATGTGTGTAGGAAGCACAGTTCTTTTGTTCTGAGCAAGCTCACTCTTTGTACCCCATAGGAAACACAGTAGAGTAAAAGAGTGCTCTTTTATCAAAAGCAGAGAGTGTTTCTTGTAAGGCGAGCTAGCGTTTGTTTCCCAGACCTAAATGGAGTTGAATCACATGCAGTTTCTGGTCCTATGAGCAAGAGTTGTTTTCTGGTAAGGAAAGTCACTATTGCGCTCCCATTGCCATACACAGTGCAAATAGCACTCCTGTCTGTTCGCAGCAAGTACAGTGTATTGGATAGAAGAGGATCTACTGTTCTTGTCAGTTTCCTAAGCAGACTTGAACTAGATATGGCCCTGTGTGTAGGAAGCAAAGTTTTTTTGTTCTGAGCAAGCTCACTGTTCAGACCCCATAAGAAACACAGTAGAGTAGAAGAGTGCTCTTTTCTCAAAAGCAGAGTGTGTTTCTTGTAAAGCGAGCTGGAGTTTGTTTCCCAGTCCTAAATGGAGTTGAATCACATGCAGTTTCTGGTCCTATGAGCAAGAGTTGTTTTCTGGTAAGAAGAGTCACTATTGCGTTGCCATTGCCATACACAGGACAAATAGCACTGGCGTCTGTTCCCAGCAAGTACAGTGTACTGGACTGAAGAGTATCTACTGTTCTTGTCAGGTTCCTAAGCAGAATTGAACTAGATATGGCCGTGTTTGTAGGAAGCACAGTTTTTTTTCTTCTGAGCAAGCTCACTGTTCCGAACACATAGGAAACACAGTAGAGTAGAAGAGTGCTCTTTTCTCTAAAGCAGAGTGTGTTTCTTGGAAGGCGAGCTAGCGTTTGTTTCCCAGTCCTAAATGGAGTTGAATCCAATGCAGTTTGTGGTCCTAAGAGCAAGAGTTGTTTTCTGGTAAGGAAAGTCACTATTGCGCTCCCTTTGCCATACACAGTGCAAATAGCCCACCAGTCTGTTCCCAGTAAGTACAGTGTATTGGACTGAAAAGGAGCTACCATTCTTCTCAGTTTCCTAAGCAGAGTTGAACTAGATATGGCCCGTGTGTGTAGGAAGCACAGTTCTTTTTTTCTGAGCAAGCTCACTGTTCTGGCCCTATTGGAAACAAAGTAGAGTAGAAGAGTGCTCTTTTCTCAAAAGCAGAGTGTGTTTCTTGTAAAGCGAGCAGGAGTTTGTTTCCCAGTCCTAAATGGAGTTGAATCACATGCAGTTTCTGGTCCTATGAGCAAGAGTTGTTTTCTGGTAAGAAGAGTCACTATTGCGTTGCCATTGCCATACACAGGAGAAATAGCACTGGCGTCTGTTCCCAGCAAGTACAGTGTACTGGACTGAAGAGTATCTACTGTTCTTGTCAGGTTCCTAAGCAGAATTGAACTAGATATGGCCGTGTTTGTAGGAAGCACAGTTTTTTTTCTTCTGAGCAAGCTCACTGTTCCGAACACATATGAAAAACAGTAGAGTAGAAGAGTGCTCTTTTCTCAAAAGCAGAGTGTGTTTCTTGTAAGGCGAGCTAGCGTTTGTTTCCCAGTCCTAAATGGAGTTGAGTCACATGCAGTTTTTTTCCTATGAGCAAGAGTTGTTTTCTGGTAAGGAAAGTCACTATTGTGCTCTCATTGCCATACACAGTGCAAACAGCACTCGCGTCTGTTCCCAGCAAATACAGTGTATTGGTCTGAAGAGGAGCTACTGTTCTTGTCAGGTTCCTAAGCAGAGTTGATCTAGATATGGCCGTGTTTGTAGGAAGCACAGTTTTTTTGTTCTGAGCAAGCTCACTGTTCTGGCCCTATAGGAAACACAGAAGAGTAGAAGAGTGCTCTTTTCTCAAAAGCAGAGTGTGTTTCTTGTAAGTCGAGATAGAGTTTGTTTCCCAGTCCTAAATGGAGTTGAATCACATGCAGTTTTTTGTCCTACGAGCAAGAGTTGTTTTCTGGTAAGAAGAGTCACTATTGTGCTCCAATTGCCATACACAGTGCTAATAGCACTCGCGTCTGTTCTCAGCAAGTACAGTGTATCGGACTGAAGAGGAGTTACTCTTCCTGTCAGTTTCCTAAGCAGAGTTGAACTAGATATGTCCCGTGTGTGTAGGAAGCTCACTTCTTATGTTCTGAGCAAGCTCACTGTTCTGGCCCTATAGGAAACACAGTAGAGTAGAAGAGTGCTCTTTTATCTAAAGCAGAGTGTTCTTTTTTAAGGCGAGCTCGCGTTTGTTTCGCAGTCCTAAATGGAGTTGAATCACATGCAGTTTTTGGTCCTACGAGCAAGAGTTGTTTTATGGTAAGAAGACTCACTATTGCGCTCCAAATGCCATACACAGTGCAAATAGCACTCGCGTCTGTTCCCAGCAAGTACAGTGTATTGGACTGAATAGGAGCTACTGTTCTTGTCAGTTTTCTAAGCAGAGTTGAACTAGATATGGTCCATGTGTGTAGGAAGCACAGTACTTTAGTTCTGAGCAAGCTCACTCTTTGGACCCCATAGGAAACACAGTAGAGTAAAAGAGTGCTCTTTTATCAAAAGCAGAGTGTGTTTCTTGTAAGGCGAGCTAGCGTTTGTTTCCCACACCTAAATGGAGTTGAATCACATGCAGTTTCTGGTCCTATGAGCAAGAGTTGTTTTCTGGTAAGGAAAGTCACTATTGTGCTCCCATTGCCATACACAGTGCAAATAGCCCTCCCGTCTGTTCCCAGTAAGTACAGTGTATTGGACTGAAAAGGAGCTACCGTTCTTCTCAGTTTCCTAAGCAGAGTTGAACTAGATATGGCCCGTGTATGTAGGAAGCACAGTTCTTTTGTTCTGAGTAAGCTCATTGTTCTGGCCCTATAGGAAACACAATTGAGTGGAAGAGTGCTCTTTTCTCAAAAGCAGAGTGTGTTTCTTGTAAGGCGAGATAGAGTTTGTTTCCCAGTCCTAAACGGAGTTGAGTCACATGCAGTTTTTGGTCCTACGAGCAAGAGTTGTTTTATGGTAAGAAGAGTCACTATTGCGCTCCAAATGCCATACACAGTGCAAATAGCACTCGCTTCTGTTCTCAGCAAGTACAGTGTATTGGACTGAAGAGGATCTACTGTTGTTGTCAGTTTCCTAAGCAGAGTTGAACTAGATATAGCCCTTTGTGTAGGAATCACAGTTCTTTTGTTCTGAGCAAGCTCACTGTTCGGTCCCCATAGGAAACACAGTAGAGTAGAAGAATTCTCTTTTCTCAAAAGCAGGGTGTGTTTCATGTGATGCGAGCTAGCATTTGTTGCCCAGTCCTAAATGGAGTTGAATCACATGCTGTTTCTGGTCCTACGAGTAAGAGTTGTTTTCTGGTATGAAGAGTCACTATTGGGCTCACATTGTCATACACAGGGCAAATAGCACTCTCGTTGTTCCCAGCATTTACAGTCTATTGGACTGAAAGGGATCTATTGTTCTTGTCAGTTTCCTAAGCAGAATTGAACTAGATATGGCCCTGTATGTAGGAAGCACAGTTCTTTTGTTCTGAGCAAGCTCTCTGTTCTGGCCTTATAGGAAACACAGTAGAGTAGAAGAGTGCTCTTTTCTCAAAAGCAGAGAGTGTTTCTTGAAAGGCGAGCTAGCGTTTGTTTCCTAGTCTTAAATGGAGTTGAATCACATGCAGTTTGTGGTGCTACGAGCAAGAGTTGTTTTCTGGTAAGGAAAGTCACTATTGTGCTCCCATTGCTACACACAGTGCAAAGAGGACTCGCGTCTGTACCCAGCAAGTACAGTGTATTGGACTGAAGAGGAGCTACTGTTCTTGTCAGTTTCCTAAGCAGAGTTGAACTAGATATGGCCCGTGTGTGTAGGAAGGACAGTTCTTTTGTTCTGAGCAAGCTCACTGTTCGGACCCCATAGGAAACACAGTAGAGTAGAAGAGTGCTCTTTTCTCAAAAGCAGAGTGTGTTTCCTGTAAGGTGAGCTAGCATTTGTTTCCCAGTCATAAATGGAGTTGAATCACATGCAGTTTCTGGTCCTACAAGCAAAAGTTGTTTTCTGGTAAGGAAAGACGCTATTGCGCAACCATTGCCATACACAGTGCAAATAGCACTCGCGTCTGTTCCCAGAAAGTACAGAGTATTGGACTGAATAGGTGCTAATTTCTTGTCAGTTTCCTAAGCAGACTTGAACTAGATATGGCCGTGTGTGTAGGAAGCACAGTTTTTTTGTTCTGAGCAAGCTCACTGTTCGGACCCCATTGGAAACACAGTAGAGTAGAAGAGTGCTCTTTTCTCAAAAGCAGAGTGTGTTTCTTGTAAGGCGAGCTAGCGTTTGTTTCCCAGTCCTAAATGGAGTTGAATCACATGCAGTTTCTGGTCCTACGAGCAAGAGTTGTTTTCTGGTAAGGAAAGTCACTATTGTGCTCTCATTGCCATACACAGTGCAAATAGCACTCGCGTCTGTTCCCAGCAAATACAGTGTATTGGTCTGAAGAGGAGCTACTGTTCTTGTGAGGTTCCTAAGCAGAGTTGAACTACATATGTTCCGTGTGTGTAAGAAGCACAGTTCTTTTTTTCTGAGCAAGCTCTCTGGTTCGACCCCATAGGAAACACAGTAGAGTAGAAGAGTGCTTTTTACTCTAAAGCAGAGTGTGTTTCTTGTAAGGCGAGCTAGCGTTTGTTTCCCTGTCCTAAATGGAGTTGAATCACATGCAGTTTCTGGTCCTACGAGCAAGAGTTGTTTTCTGGTAAGGAAAGTCACTATTGCGCTCCCATTGCCATACACAGTGCAAATAGCTCTCCTGTCTGTTCCCAGCAAGTACAGTGTATTGGAGTGAAGAGGAGCTACTGTTCTTGTCAGTTTCCTAAGCAGAGTTGAACTAGATATGGCCCGTGTGTCTAGGAAGCACAGTTTATTTGTTCTGAGCAAGCTCACTGTTCTGGCCCTATAGGAAACACAGTAGAGTAGAAGAGTGAACTTTTCTCAAAAGCAGAGTGTGTTTCTTGTAAGGCGAGCTAGAGTTTGTTTCCCAGTCCTAAATGGAGTTGAGTCACATGCAGTTTTTTGTCCTACGAGCAAGAGTTGTTTTCTGGTAAGACGAGTCACTATTGTGCTCCAATTGCCATACACAGTGCACATAGCACTCGCGTCTGTTCTCAGCAAGTACAGTGTATCAGACTGAAGAGGAGCTACTGTTCTTGTCAGTTTCCTAAGCAGAGTGGAACTAGATATGGCCCGTGTGTGTAGAAAGCACAGTTATTATGTTCTGAGCAAGCTCACTGTTTTGGCCCTGTAGGAAACACAGCAGAGTAGAAGAGTATTCTTTTCTCTAAAGCAGAGTGTGTTTCTTGTAAGGCAAGCTCGCGTTTGATCCCCAGTCCTAAATGGAGTTGAGTCACATGCAGTTTCTGGTCCTATGAGCAAGAGTTGTTTTCTGGTAAGGAAAGTCACTATTGCGCTCCCATTGCCATACACAGTGCAAATAGCACTCCTGTCTGTTCGCAGCAAGTACAGTGTATTGGATAGAAGAGGATCTACTGTTCTTGTCAGGTTCCTAAGCAGACTTGAACTAGATATGGCCCTGTGTGTAGGAAGCACATTTTTTTTGTTCTGAGCAAGCTCACTGTTCGGACCCCATAGGAAACACAGTAGAGTAGAAGAGTGCTCTTTTCTCAAAAGCAGAGTGTGTTTCTTGTATGGCGAGCTAGCGTTTGTTTCCCAGTCCTAAATGGAGTTGAATCCAATGCAGTTTGTGTTCCTACGAGCAAGAGTTGTTTTCTGGTAAGGAAAGTCACTATTGCGCTCCCATTGCCATACACAGTTCAAATAGCCCTCCAGTCTGTTCCCAGTAAGTACAGTGTATTGGACTGAAAAGGAGCTACTGTTCTTCTCAGTTTCCTAAGCAGAGTTGAACTAGATATGGCCGGTTTGTGTAGGAAGCACAGTTCTTTTGTTTTGAGTATGCTCATTGTTCTGGCCCTATAGGAAACACAATTGAGTAGAAGAGTGCTCTTTTCTCAAAAGCAGAGTGTGTTTCTTGTAAGGCGAGATAGACTTTGTTTCCCAGTCCTAAATGGAGTTGAGTCACATGCAGTTTTTTGTCCTACGAGCAAGAGTTGTTTTCTGGTAAGACGAGTCACTATTGCGCTCCAATTGCCATACACAGTGCAAATAGCACTCGCGTCTGTTCTCAGCAAGTACAGTGTATCGGACTGAAGAGGAGCTACTGTTCTTGTCAGTTTCCTAAGCAGAGTTGAACTAGATATGTCCCGTGTGTGTAGGAAGCACAGTTCTTATGTTCTGAGCAAGCTCACTGTTCTGGCCCTATAGGAAACACAGTAGAGTAGAAGAGTGCTCTTTTATCTAAAGCAGAGTGTTATTTTTGTAAGGCGAGCTCGCGTTTGTTTCCCAGTCCTAAATGGAGTTGAATCACATGCAGTTTTTGGTCCTACGAGCAAGAGTTGTTTTATGGTAAAAAGAATCACTATTGCGCTCCAAATGCCATACACAGTGCAAATAGCACTCGCGTCTGTTCACAGCAAGTACAGTGTATTGGACAGAATAGGAGCTACTGTTCTTGTCAGTTTCCTAAGCAGAGTTGAACTAGATATGGTCCATGTGTGTAGGAAGCACAGTTCTTTTGTTCTGAGCAAGCTCACTCTTTGTACCCCATAGGAAACACAGTAGAGTAAAAGAGTGCTCTTTTATCAAAAGCAGAGAGTGTTTCTTGTAAGGCGAGCTAGCGTTTGTTTCCCAGACCTAAATGGAGTTGAATCACATGCAGTTTCTGGTCCTATGAGCAAGAGTTGTTTTCTGGTAAGGAAAGTCACTATTGCGCTCCCATTGCCATACACAGTGCAAATAGCACTCCTGTCTGTTCGCAGCAAGTACAGTGTATTGGATAGAAGAGGATCTACTGTTCTTGTCAGTTTCCTAAGCAGACTTGAACTAGATATGGCCCTGTGTGTAGGAAGCACAGTTCTTTTGTTCTGAGCAAGCTCACTGTTCTGGCCCTATAGGAAACACAGTAGAGTAGAAGAGTGCTCTTTTCTCAAAAGCAGAGTGTGTTTCTTGTAAAGCGAGCTGGAGTTTGTTTCCCAGTCCTAAATGGAGTTGAATCACATGCAGTTTCTGGTCCTATGAGCAAGAGTTGTTTTCTGGTAAGAAGAGTCACTATTGCGTTGCCATTGCCATACACAGGACAAATAGCACTGGCGTCTGTTCCCAGCAAGTACAGTGTACTGGACTGAAGAGTATCTACTGTTCTTGTCAGGTTCCTAAGCAGAATTGAACTAGATATGGCCGTGTTTGTAGGAAGCACAGTTTTTTTTCTTCTGAGCAAGCTCACTGTTCCGAACACATAGGAAACACAGTAGAGTAGAAGAGTGCTCTTTTCTCTAAAGCAGAGTGTGTTTCTTGGAAGGCGAGCTAGCGTTTGTTTCCCAGTCCTAAATGGAGTTGAATCCAATGCAGTTTGTGGTCCTAAGAGCAAGAGTTGTTTTCTGGTAAGGAAAGTCACTATTGCGCTCCCTTTGCCATACACAGTGCAAATAGCCCACCAGTCTGTTCCCAGTAAGTACAGTGTATTGGACTGAAAAGGAGCTACCATTCTTCTCAGTTTCCTAAGCAGAGTTGAACTAGATATGGCCCGTGTGTGTAGGAAGCACAGTTCTTTTTTTCTGAGCAAGCTCACTGTTCTGGCCCTATTGGAAACAAAGTAGAGTAGAAGAGTGCTCTTTTCTCAAAAGCAGAGTGTGTTTCTTGTAAAGCGAGCAGGAGTTTGTTTCCCAGTCCTAAATGGAGTTGAATCACATGCAGTTTCTGGTCCTATGAGCAAGAGTTGTTTTCTGGTAAGAAGAGTCACTATTGCGTTGCCATTGCCATACACAGGAGAAATAGCACTGGCGTCTGTTCCCAGCAAGTACAGTGTACTGGACTGAAGAGTATCTACTGTTCTTGTCAGGTTCCTAAGCAGAATTGAACTAGATATGGCCGTGTTTGTAGGAAGCACAGTTTTTTTTCTTCTGAGCAAGCTCACTGTTCCGAACACATATGAAACACAGTAGAGTAGAAGAGTGCTCTTTTCTCAAAAGCAGAGTGTGTTTCTTGTAAGGCGAGCTAGCGTTTGTTTCCCAGTCCTAAATGGAGTTGAGTCACATGCAGTTTTTTTCCTATGAGCAAGAGTTGTTTTCTGGTAAGGAAAGTCACTATTGTGCTCTCATTGCCATACACAGTGCAAATAGCACTCGCGTCTGTTCCCAGCAAATACAGTGTATTGGTCTGAAGAGGAGCTACTGTTCTTGTCAGGTTCCTAAGCAGAGTTGATCTAGATATGGCCGTGTGTGTAGGAAGCACAGTTTTTTTGTTCTGAGCAAGCTCACTGTTCGGTCCCCATAGGAAACACAGTAGAATAGAAGAGTTCTCTTTTCTCAAAAGCAGGGTGTGTTTCATGTGATGCGAGCTAGCATTTGTTGCCCAGTCCTAAATGGAGTTGAATCACATGCAGTTTCTAATCCTACAGTCAAGAGTTGTTTTATGGTAAAAATAGTCACTATTGCGCTGCCATTGCCATACACAGGACAGATAGCACTGGCGTCTGTTCCCAGCAAGTACGGTGTATTGGACTGAAGAGGATCTACTGTTCTTGTCAGGTTCCTAAGCAGAATTGAACTAGATATGGCCGTGTGTGTAGGAAGCATAGTTCTTTTGTTCAGAGCAAGCTCACCGTTCGGACCCTATAGGAAACACAGTAGAGTAGAAGAGTGCTCTTTTCTCAAAAGCAGAGTGTGTTTCTTGTACGGCAAGCTAGCGTTTGTTTCGCAGTCCTAAATGGAGTTGAATCACATGCAGTTTCTGGTCCTACGAGCAAGAGTTTATTTCTGGTAAGGAAAGTCACTATTGTGCTCCCATTGCCATACACAGGGCAAATAGCACTGGCGTCTGTTCCCAGCATGTACAGTGTATTGGACTGAAGAGGTTCCACTGTTCTTGTCAGTTTCCTAAGCAGAATTGAACTAGATATGGCCGTGTATGTAGGAAGCACAGTTCTTTTGTTCTGAGCAAGCTCTCTGTTCTGGCCCTACAGGAAACACAGTAGAGGAGAAGAGTGCTCTTTTCTCAAAAGCAGAGTGTGTTTCTTGAAAGGCGAGCTAGCGTTTGTTTCCCAGTCCTAAATGGAGTTGAATCACATGCATTTTTTGGGTCTACCAGCAAGAGTTGTTTTCTGGTAAGGAAAGTCACTATTGTGCTCCCATTGCCATACACAGTGCAAATAGCACTCGCATCTGTTCACAGCAAGTACAGTGTATCAGACTGAAGAGGAGCTACTGTTCTTGTCAGTTTCCTAAGCATAGTTGAACTACATATGGCCCGTGTGTGTACAAAGCACAGTTATAATGTTCTGAGCAAGCTCACTGTTCTGGCCCTGTAGGAAACAGAGTAGAGGAGAAGAGTGCTCTTTTCTCTAAAGCAGAGTGTGTTTCTTGTAAGACGAGCTCGCGTTTGATTTTCAGTCCTAAATGGAATTGAGTCACATGCAGTTTTTGGTCCTATGAGCAAGAGTTGTTTTCTGGTAAGAAGACTCACTATTGAGCCCCAAATGCCATACACAGTGCAAATAGCACTCACGTCTGTTCCCAGCAAATACAGTGTATTGGACTGAAGAGGAGCTACTGTTCTTCTCAGTTTCCTAAGCAGAGTTGAACTAGATATGGTCCATGTGTGTAGGATGCACAGATCTTTTGTTCTGAGCAAGCTCACTGTTTGGACACCATAGGAAACGCAGTAGAGTAGATGAGTGCTCTTTTCTCAAAAACAGAGTGTGTTTCTTGTAAGGCGAGCTAGCGTTTGTTTTGTAGTCCTAAATGGAGTTGAATCACATGCAGTTTGTGGTCCTACGAGCAAGCGTGGTTTTCTGGTAAGAAGAGTCAATATTGCCCTCCCATTGTCATACACAGGGCAAATAGCACTGGCGTCGTTTCTCAGCATGTACAGTGTATTGGACTGAAGAGAATCTACTGCTCTTGTCAGGTTCCTAAGCAGAATTGAACAAGATATGGCCGTGTGTGTAGGAAGCACAGTTCTTTTGTTCTGAGCAAGCCTACTGTTCGGACTCCATAGGAAACAATATAGAGTAGAAGAGTGCTCTTTTCTCAAAAGCAGATGTGTGTTTCTTGTAAGGCGAGCTAGCATTTGTTTCCCAGTCCTAAATGGATTTGAATCACATGCAGTTTCTGGTCCTACGAGCAAGAGTTGTTTTCTGGTAAGGAAAGTCACTATTGTGCTTCCTTTGCCATACACAGTGCTAATAGCACTTGCGTCTGTTCCCAGCAAGTACAGTGTATTGGACTGAAGAGGAGCTACTGTTCTTGTCAGTTTCCTAAGCAGAGTTGAACTAGATATGGCCCGTGTGTGTAGGAAGCACAGTTCTTTTGTTCTGAGCAAGCTCACTGTACGGACACCATAGGAAACACTGTAGAGTAGAAGAGTGCTCTTTTCTCGAAAGCAGAGTGTGTTTCTTGAAAGGCAAGCTAGCGTTTGTTTTCCAGTCAGAAATGGAACTGAATCCCTTGCAATTTCTGGTCCTATGAGCAAGAGTTTTTTTCTGGTAATAAGAGCCACTATTGCGCTCCCATTGCCATACACAGTGCATATAGCACTGGCGTCTGTTCCCTGCATGTACAGAGTATTGGACTGAAGAGGAGCTACTGTTCTT
The DNA here is from genome assembly GCF_949786415.1 of Peromyscus eremicus. Classification (NCBI taxonomy): domain Eukaryota; kingdom Metazoa; phylum Chordata; class Mammalia; order Rodentia; family Cricetidae; genus Peromyscus; species Peromyscus eremicus. The sequence goes on from NW_026734371.1 coordinate 552,107, forward strand.
GTCAGTTTCCTAAGCAGAGTTAAACTAGATATGGCCCCTGTGTGTAGGAAGTACAGTTCTTTTGTTCTGAGTAAGTTCACTGTTCTGGCCCTACAGGAAACACAGTAGAGTAGAAGAGTGGTCTTTTCTCAAGAGCAGAGTGTGTTTCTTATAAGGCGAGCTTGCATTTCTTTCCCAGTACTAAATGGAGTTGAGTCACATGCAGTTTCTGGTCCTACGAGCAAGACTTGTTTTCTGGTAAGAATAGTCACTATTGCGCTCCCATTGTCATACACAGAGCAAATAGCACTGGTGTCTGTTCCCAGCATGTGCAGTGTATTTGACTGAAGAGGGTATACTGTTCTTGTCAGTTTCCTAAGCTGAATTGAACTAGATATGGCCGTGTGTGTAGGAAGCACATTTCTTTTTTTTGTTGTGCAAGCTTACTGTTCTGGCCCTATAGGAAACACAGTAGAGTAGAAGAGTGCTCTTTTCTCAAAAGCAGAGTGTGTTTCTTGTAAGGCGAGCTAGCATTTATTTCCCAGTTCTAAATGGAGTTGAATCACATGCAATTTTTGGTCCTATGAGCAAGAGTTTATTTCTGGTAAGGAAAGTCACTATTGTGCTCCCTTTGCCATACACAGTGCAAATAGCACTCGCGTCTGTTCCCAGCAAGTACAGTGTATTGGACTGAAGAGGAGGTACTGTTCTTGTCAGTTTCCTAAGCAGTGTTGAACTGGATATGACACGTGTGTGTAGGAAGCTCAGTTCTTTTTTTCTGAGCAAGCTCACTGTTCAGACCCCATAGGAAACACAGTAGAGTAGGAAAGTGCTCTTTTCCAAAAGCAGAGATTGTTTCTTGTAAGGCGAGCTAGCGTTTGTTTCCCAGTCCTAAATGGAGTTGAATCACATGCAGTTTCTGGTCCTACGAGCAAGATTTGTTTTCTGGTAATATGAGTCACTATTGCGCTCCCATTGTCATACACAGGGCAAATAGCACTCGCGTCTGTTCCCAGCATGTACAGTGTATTGGACTGAAAAGGATCTATTGTTCTTGTCAGTTTCCTAAGCAAAATTGAACTAGATATGTCCCTGTATGTAGGAAGCACAGTTATTTTGTTCTGAGCAAGCTCTCTGTTCTGGCCCTATAGGAAACACAGTAGAGTAGAAGAGTGCTCTTTTCTCAAAAGCAGAGTGTGTTTCTTGTAAGGCCAGCTAGTGTTCTTTTCCCAGACCTATATGGCGTTGAATCACATGCAGTTTTTGGTCCTATGAGCAAGAGTTGTTTTCTGGTAAGAAGTGTCACTATTGCGCTCCCATTGTAATACACAGGGCAAATAGCACTCGCGTCTGTTCCCAGCATTTACAGTGTATTGGACTGAAAAGGATCTATTGTTCTTGTCAGTTTCCTAAGCAGAATTGAACTAGATATGGCCCTGTATGTAGGAAGCAGAATTCTTTTGTTCTGAGCAAGCTCTCTGTTCTGGCCCTATAGGAAACACAGTAGAGTAGAAGAGTGCTCTTTTCTCAAAAGCAGAGTGTGTTTCTTGTAAGGCGAGCTAGCGTTTGTTTCCCAGTCCTAAATGGAGTTGAATCACATGCAGTTTTTGGTCCTACCAGCAAGAGTTGTTTTCTAGTAAGGAAAGTCACTATTGTGCTCCCTTTGCCATACACAGTGCAAATAGCACACGCGTCTGTTTCCAGCAAGTACAGTGTATTGGACTGAAGAGGAGCTACTGTTCTTGTCAGTTTCCTAAGCAGAGTTGAACTAGATATGGCACGTGTGTGTGGAAGCACAGTTCTTTTTTTCTGAGACAGCTCACTGTTCGGACCCCATAGGAAACACAGTAGAGTAGGAGAGTGCTCTTTTCTCAAAAGCAGAGTGTGTTTCTTGTAAGGTGAGCTAGCGTTTGTTTCCCAGTCCTAAATAAAGTTGAATCACATGCAGTTTCTGATCCTAGGAGCAAGAGTTGTTTTCTGGTAAGAAGAGTCACTATTGCACTCCCATTGTCATACACAGGGCAAATAGCACTGGCATTGGTTCCCAGCAAGTACAGTGTATTGGACTGAAGAGGAGCTACTGTTCTTGTCAGGTTCCTAAGCAGAATTGAACTAGATATGGCCATGTGTGTAGAAAGCACAGTTCTTTTGTTCTGAGCAAGCTCACTGTTTGTACCCCATAGGAAACACAGTAGAGTAGAAGAGTGCTCTTTTCTCAAAAGCAGAGTGTGTTTATTGAAAGGCAAGCTAGTGTTTGTTTCCCAGTCAGAAATGGAATTGAATCCCGTGCAGTTTCTGGTCCAACGAGCAAGAGTTTTTTTCTTGTAAGAAGAGTCACTATTGCGCTCCCATTGCCATACTCAGTGCAAATAGCACTCGCGTATGTTCCCTGTATGTACAGAGTATTGGACTGAAGAGGAGCTACTTTTCTTGTCAGTTTCCGAAACAGAGTTGAACTAGATACGGCCCCTGTGTGTAGGAAGCACAGTTCTTTTGTTCTGAGCAAGTTCACTGTTCTGGCCCTATAGGAAAAACAGTAGAGTAGAAGAGTGCTCTATTCTTAAAAGCAGAGTGTGTTTCTTGTAAGGCGAGCTAGCATTTCTTTACCAGTCCTAAATGGATTTGAGTCACATGCAGTTTGTGGTCCTATGAGCAAGAGTTGTTTTCTGGTAAGAAGAGTCACTATTGCGCTCCCATTGTCATACACAGGGCAAATAGCACTGGTGTCTGTTCCCAGCATGTGCAGTGTATTTGACTGAAGAGGGTATACTGTTCTTGTCAGTTTCCTAAGCTAAATTGAACTAGATATGGCCGTGTGTGTAGGAAGCACACTTCTTTTGTTCTGTGAAAGCTTACTGTTCTGGCCCTATAGGAAACACAGTAGAGTAGAAGAGTGCTCTTTTCTCAAAAGCAGAGTGTGTTTCTTGTAAGGCGAGCTAGCATTTATTTCCCAGTTCTAAATGGAGTTGAATCACATGCAGTTTTTTTTCCTATGAGCAAGAGTTGTTTTCTGGTAAGGAATGACGCTATTGTGCTTTCATTGCCATACACAGTGCAAATAGCACTCGCGTCTGTTCCCAGCAAGTACAGTGTATTGGACTGAAGAGGAGCTACTGTTCTTGTCAGTTTCCTTAGCGGAGTTAAACTAGATATGGCCTGTGTGTGTAGGAAGCACAGTTATCTTTTCTGATCAAGCTCACTGTTCGGACACCATAGGAAACACAGTAGAGTAGAAGAGTGCTCTTTTCACTGTGTTTCTTGTAAGGCGAACTAGTGCTTGTTTCCCAGTCTGAAATGGAGTTGAATCCCATGCAGTTTCTGGTCCTACGAGCAAGAGATGTTAACTGGTAAGAAGAGTCACTATTGCGCTCCCTTTGCCATATACAGTGCAAATAGCTCTCGCGTCCGTTCCCAGCAAGTACAGTGTATTGGACTGAAGAGGAGCTACTGTTCTTGTCAGTTTCCTAAGCAGAGTTGAACTAGATATGGCCCGTGTGTCTAGGAAGCACAGTTTATTTGTTCTGAGCAAGCTCACTGTTCTGGCCCTATAGGAAACACAGTAGAGTAGAAGAGTGAACTTTTCTCAAAAGCAGAGTGTGTTTCTTGTAAGGCGAGCTAGAGTTTGTTTCCCAGTCCTAAATGGAGTTGAGTCACATGCAGTTTTTTGTCCTACGAGCAAGAGTTGTTTTCTGGTAAGACGAGTCACTATTGTGCTCCAATTGCCATACACAGTGCACATAGCACTCGCGTCTGTTCTCAGCAAGTACAGTGTATCAGACTGAAGAGGAGCTACTGTTCTTGTCAGTTTCCTAAGCAGAGTGGAACTAGATATGGCCCGTGTGTGTAGAAAGCACAGTTATTATGTTCTGAGCAAGCTCACTGTTTTGGCCTTGTAGGAAACACAGCAGAGTAGAAGAGTATTCTTTTCTCTAAAGCAGAGTGTGTTTCTTGTAAGGCAAGCTCGCGTTTGATCCCCAGTCCTAAATGGAGTTGAGTCACATGCAGTTTCTGGTCCTATGAGCAAGAGTTGTTTTCTGGTAAGGAAAGTCACTATTGCGCTCCCATTGCCATACACAGTGCAAATAGCACTCCTGTCTGTTCGCAGCAAGTACAGTGTATTGGATAGAAGAGGATCTACTGTTCTTGTCAGGTTCCTAAGCAGACTTGAACTAGATATGGCCCTGTGTGTAGGAAGCACATTTTTTTTGTTCCGAGCAAGCTCACTGTTCGGACCCCATAGGAAACACAGTAGAGTAGAAGAGTGCTCTTTTCTCAAAAGCAGAGTGTGTTTCTTGTATGGCGAGCTAGCGTTTGTTTCCCAGTCCTAAATGGAGTTGAATCCAATGCAGTTTGTGTTCCTACGAGCAAGAGTTGTTTTCTGGTAAGGAAAGTCACTATTGCGCTCCCATTGCCATACACAGTTCAAATAGCCCTCCAGTCTGTTCCCAGTAAGTACAGTGTATTGGACTGAAAAGGAGCTACTGTTCTTCTCAGTTTCCTAAGCAGAGTTGAACTAGATATGGCCGGTTTGTGTAGGAAGCACAGTTCTTTTGTTTTGAGTATGCTCATTGTTCTGGCCCTATAGGAAACACAATTGAGTAGAAGAGTGCTCTTTTCTCAAAAGCAGAGTGTGTTTCTTGTAAGGCGAGATAGACTTTGTTTCCCAGTCCTAAATGGAGTTGAGTCACATGCAGTTTTTTGTCCTACGAGCAAGAGTTGTTTTCTGGTAAGACGAGTCACTATTGCGCTCCAATTGCCATACACAGTGCAAATAGCACTCGCGTCTGTTCTCAGCAAGTACAGTGTATCGGACTGAAGAGGAGCTACTGTTCTTGTCAGTTTCCTAAGCAGAGTTGAACTAGATATGTCCCGTGTGTGTAGGAAGCACAGTTCTTATGTTCTGAGCAAGCTCACTGTTCTGGCCCTATAGGAAACACAGTAGAGTAGAAGAGTGCTCTTTTATCTAAAGCAGAGTGTTATTTTTGTAAGGCGAGCTCGCGTTTGTTTCCCAGTCCTAAATGGAGTTGAATCACATGCAGTTTTTGGTCCTACGAGCAAGAGTTGTTTTATGGTAAAAAGAATCACTATTGCGCTCCAAATGCCATACACAGTGCAAATAGCACTCGCGTCTGTTCACAGCAAGTACAGTGTATTGGACAGAATAGGAGCTACTGTTCTTGTCAGTTTCCTAAGCAGAGTTGAACTAGATATGGTCCATGTGTGTAGGAAGCACAGTTCTTTTGTTCTGAGCAAGCTCACTCTTTGTACCCCATAGGAAACACAGTAGAGTAAAAGAGTGCTCTTTTATCAAAAGCAGAGAGTGTTTCTTGTAAGGCGAGCTAGCGTTTGTTTCCCAGACCTAAATGGAGTTGAATCACATGCAGTTTCTGGTCCTATGAGCAAGAGTTGTTTTCTGGTAAGGAAAGTCACTATTGCGCTCCCATTGCCATACACAGTGCAAATAGCACTCCTGTCTGTTCGCAGCAAGTACAGTGTATTGGATAGAAGAGGATCTACTGTTCTTGTCAGTTTCCTAAGCAGACTTGAACTAGATATGGCCCTGTGTGTAGGAAGCAAAGTTTTTTTGTTCTGAGCAAGCTCACTGTTCAGACCCCATAAGAAACACAGTAGAGTAGAAGAGTGCTCTTTTCTCAAAAGCAGAGTGTGTTTCTTGTAAAGCGAGCTGGAGTTTGTTTCCCAGTCCTAAATGGAGTTGAATCACATGCAGTTTCTGGTCCTATGAGCAAGAGTTGTTTTCTGGTAAGAAGAGTCACTATTGCGTTGCCATTGCCATACACAGGACAAATAGCACTGGCGTCTGTTCCCAGCAAGTACAGTGTACTGGACTGAAGAGTATCTACTGTTCTTGTCAGGTTCCTAAGCAGAATTGAACTAGATATGGCCGTGTATGTAGGAAGCACAGTTTTTTTTCTTCTGAGCAAGCTCACTGTTCCGAACACATAGGAAACACAGTAGAGTAGAAGAGTGCTCTTTTCTCTAAAGCAGAGTGTGTTTCTTGGAAGGCGAGCTAGCGTTTGTTTCCCAGTCCTAAATGGAGTTGAATCCAATGCAGTTTGTGGTCCTAAGAGCAAGAGTTGTTTTCTGGTAAGGAAAGTCACTATTGCGCTCCCTTTGCCATACACAGTGCAAATAGCCCACCAGTCTGTTCCCAGTAAGTACAGTGTATTGGACTGAAAAGGAGCTACCATTCTTCTCAGTTTCCTAAGCAGAGTTGAACTAGATATGGCCCGTGTGTGTAGGAAGCACAGTTCTTTTTTTCTGAGCAAGCTCACTGTTCTGGCCCTATTGGAAACAAAGTAGAGTAGAAGAGTGCTCTTTTCTCAAAAGCAGAGTGTGTTTCTTGTAAAGCGAGCAGGAGTTTGTTTCCCAGTCCTAAATGGAGTTGAATCACATGCAGTTTCTGGTCCTATGAGCAAGAGTTGTTTTCTGGTAAGAAGAGTCACTATTGCGTTGCCATTGCCATACACAGGAGAAATAGCACTGGCGTCTGTTCCCAGCAAGTACAGTGTACTGGACTGAAGAGTATCTACTGTTCTTGTCAGGTTCCTAAGCAGAATTGAACTAGATATGGCCGTGTTTGTAGGAAGCACAGTTTTTTTTCTTCTGAGCAAGCTCACTGTTCCGAACACATATGAAACACAGTAGAGTAGAAGAGTGCTCTTTTCTCAAAAGCAGAGTGTGTTTCTTGTAAGGCGAGCTAGCGTTTGTTTCCCAGTCCTAAATGGAGTTGAGTCACATGCAGTTTTTTTCCTATGAGCAAGAGTTGTTTTCTGGTAAGGAAAGTCACTATTGTGCTCTCATTGCCATACACAGTGCAAATAGCACTCGCGTCTGTTCCCAGCAAATACAGTGTATTGGTCTGAAGAGGAGCTACTGTTCTTGTCAGGTTCCTAAGCAGAGTTGATCTAGATATGGCCGTGTGTGTAGGAAGCACAGTTTTTTTGTTCTGAGCAAGCTCACTGTTCGGTCCCCATAGGAAACACAGTAGAATAGAAGAGTTCTCTTTTCTCAAAAGCAGGGTGTGTTTCATGTGATGCGAGCAAGCATTTGTTGCCCAGTCCTAAATGGAGTTGAATCACATGCAGTTTCTAATCCTACAGTCAAGAGTTGTTTTATGGTAAAAATAGTCACTATTGCGCTGCCATTGCCATACACAGGACAGATAGCACTGGCGTCTGTTCCCAGCAAGTACGGTGTATTGGACTGAAGAGGATCTACTGTTCTTGTCAGGTTCCTAAGCAGAATTGAACTAGATATGGCCGTGTGTGTAGGAAGCATAGTTCTTTTGTTCAGAGCAAGCTCACCGTTCGGACCCTATAGGAAACACAGTAGAGTAGAAGAGTGCTCTTTTCTCAAAAGCAGAGTGTGTTTCTTGTACGGCAAGCTAGCGTTTGTTTCCCAGTCCTAAATGGAGTTGAATCACATGCAGTTTCTGGTCCTACGAGCAAGAGTTTATTTCTGGTAAGGAAAGTCACTATTGTGCTCCCATTGCCATACACAGGGCAAATAGCACTGGCGTCTGTTCCCAGCATGTACAGTGTATTGGACTGAAGAGGTTCCACTGTTCTTGTCAGTTTCCTAAGCAGAATTGAACTAGATATGGCCGTGTATGTAGGAAGCACAGTTCTTTTGTTCTGAGCAAGCTCTCTGTTCTGGCCCTACAGGAAACACAGTAGAGGAGAAGAGTGCTCTTTTCTCAAAAGCAGAGTGTGTTTCTTGAAAGGCGAGCTAGCGTTTGTTTCCCAGTCCTAAATGGAGTTGAATCACATGCATTTTTTGGGTCTACCAGCAAGAGTTGTTTTCTGGTAAGGAAAGTCACTATTGTGCTCCCATTGCCATACACAGTGCAAATAGCACTCGCATCTGTTCACAGCAAGTACAGTGTATCAGACTGAAGAGGAGCTACTGTTCTTGTCAGTTTCCTAAGCATAGTTGAACTACATATGGCCCGTGTGTGTACAAAGCACAGTTATAATGTTCTGAGCAAGCTCACTGTTCTGGCCCTGTAGGAAACAGAGTAGAGGAGAAGAGTGCTCTTTTCTCTAAAGCAGAGTGTGTTTCTTGTAAGACGAGCTCGCGTTTGATTTTCAGTCCTAAATGGAATTGAGTCACATGCAGTTTTTGGTCCTATGAGCAAGAGTTGTTTTCTGGTAAGAAGACTCACTATTGAGCCCCAAATGCCATACACAGTGCAAATAGCACTCACGTCTGTTCCCAGCAAATACAGTGTATTGGACTGAAGAGGAGCTACTGTTCTTCTCAGTTTCCTAAGCAGAGTTGAACTAGATATGGTCCATGTGTGTAGGATGCACAGATCTTTTGTTCTGAGCAAGCTCACTGTTTGGACACCATAGGAAACGCAGTAGAGTAGATGAGTGCTCTTTTCTCAAAAACAGAGTGTGTTTCTTGTAAGGCGAGCTAGCGTTTGTTTTGTAGTCCTAAATGGAGTTGAATCACATGCAGTTTGTGGTCCTACGAGCAAGCGTGGTTTTCTGGTAAGAAGAGTCAATATTGCGCTCCCATTGTCATACACAGGGCAAATAGCACTGGCGTCGTTTCTCAGCATGTACAGTGTATTGGACTGAAGAGAATCTACTGCTCTAGTCAGGTTCCTAAGCAGAATTGAACAAGATATGGCCGTGTGTGTAGGAAGCACAGTTCTTTTGTTCTGAGCAAGCCTACTGTTCGGACTCCATAGGAAACAATATAGAGTAGAAGAGTGCTCTTTTCTCAAAAGCAGATGTGTGTTTCTTGTAAGGCGAGCTAGCATTTGTTTCCCAGTCCTAAATGGATTTGAATCACATGCAGTTTCTGGTCCTACGAGCAAGAGTTGTTTTCTGGTAAGGAAAGTCACTATTGTGCTTCCTTTGCCATACACAGTGCTAATAGCACTTGCGTCTGTTCCCAGCAAGTACAGTGTATTGGACTGAAGAGGAGCTACTGTTCTTGTCAGTTTCCTAAGCAGAGTTGAACTAGATATGGCCCGTGTGTGTAGGAAGCACAGTTCTTTTGTTCTGAGCAAGCTCACTGTACGGACACCATAGGAAACACTGTAGAGTAGAAGAGTGCTCTTTTCTCGAAAGCAGAGTGTGTTTCTTGAAAGGCAAGCTAGCGTTTGTTTTCCAGTCAGAAATGGAACTGAATCCCTTGCAGTTTCTGGTCCTATGAGCAAGAGTTTTTTTCTGGTAATAAGAGCCACTATTGCGCTCCCATTGCCATACACAGTGCATATAGCACTGGCGTCTGTTCCCTGCATGTACAGAGTATTGGACTGAAGAGGAGCTACTGTTCTTGTCAGTTTCCTAAGCAGAGTTAAACTAGATATGGCCCCTGTGTGTAGGAAGTACAGTTCTTTTGTTCTGAGTAAGTTCACTGTTCTGGCCCTACAGGAAACACAGTAGAGTAGAAGAGTGGTCTTTTCTCAAGAGCAGAGTGTGTTTCTTATAAGGCGAGCTTGCATTTCTTTCCCAGTACTAAATGGAGTTGAGTCACATGCAGTTTCTGGTCCTACGAGCAAGACTTGTTTTCTGGTAAGAATAGTCACTATTGCGCTCCCATTGTCATACACAGAGCAAATAGCACTGGTGTCTGTTCCCAGCATGTGCAGTGTATTTGACTGAAGAGGGTATACTGTTCTTGTCAGTTTCCTAAGCTGAATTGAACTAGATATGGCCGTGTGTGTAGGAAGCACATTTCTTTTGTGTTGTGCAAGCTTACTGTTCTGGCCCTATAGGAAACACAGTAGAGTAGAAGAGTGCTCTTTTCTCAAAAGCAGAGTGTGTTTCTTGTAAGGCGAGCTAGCATTTATTTCCCAGTTCTAAATGGAGTTGAATCACATGCAATTTTTGGTCCTATGAGCAAGAGTTTATTTCTGGTAAGGAAAGTCACTATTGTGCTCCCATTGCCATACACAGTGCAAATAGCACTCGCGTCTGTTCCCAGCAAGTACAGTGTATTGGACTGAAGAGGAGGTACTGGTCTTGTCAGTTTCCTAAGCAGTGTTGAACTGGATATGACACGTGTGTGTAGGAAGCTCAGTTCTTTTTTTCTGAGCAAGCTCACTGTTCAGACCCCATAGGAAACACAGTAGAGAAGGAAAGTGCTCTTTTCCAAAAGCAGAGATTGTTTCTTGTAAGGCGAGCTAGCGTTTGTTTCCCAGTCCTAAATGGAGTTGAATCACATGCAGTTTCTGGTCCTACGAGCAAGATTTGTTTTCTGGTAATATGAGTCACTATTGCGCTCCCATTGTCATACACAGGGCAAATAGCACTCGCGTCTGTTCCCAGCATGTACAGTGTATTGGACTGAAAAGGATCTATTGTTCTTGTCAGTTTCCTAAGCAAAATTGAACTAGATATGTCCCTGTATGTAGGAAGCACAGTTATTTTGTTCTGAGCAAGCTCTCTGTTCTGGCCCTATAGGAAACACAGTAGAGTAGAAGAGTGCTCTTTTCTCAAAAGCAGAGTGTGTTTCTTGTAAGGCCAGCTAGTGTTCTTTTCCC